>NC_091130.1:137162951-137330451 GCF_040183065.1 Periplaneta americana
TCAAAACTTCGGGGGAGCATTTCGCACATATAGACTACACTGTAGGGAATTAAAATATGTTCCATGAACGTGGGTCTAGAAACGCTTTGTTACTTTGTAAAGGCCCGATTCCACTTAGCGGAATCGAATGAAACAGAATTTCTCTTCGCAATGTATTTAAGTGGACTATTTCATTTTTTACGATGTTATTCTATTTTCGACCAATGAAATTTTGAATTCCAACCAATCACAGCCATACATCGCGATCATTTCTGCAGCTCGATTTATCACTATCAATTTATCGCATGGTCGTTCTTTTGTTTAGTCAGTGCCGCCAATGTTTCCCTGTAAATCAGTGATATCAAAGCAAGGAAATTTTTCTGACCTTGATGTCGTGCGCGGGCAGCAAGCGCTAAGTGTGGAATGAGGAAGGGTTGTGTATATGAATAAGCAGCCTTTTGGATTAAGAAAACAGTGGTGCACAAACTTCAAACGGAACGTCAAATTTTATGTCGTTATTTTTATATGGCTTCTTTCTGTTTAATATTATCTATATTGTCTGTAAAACAAAAATACTAACACTGATTTCTTAATATTGCACTTGTGTTTTAAATCTTAATAAAATAATAGAGAGTTAAGAAGGAATATTCACTTAAATTCCATAGTAGTATAAATTATACTTATTAAGTGAATGAAACACATCATTCATAAAGAAAGTGATATTCCAAAGAAAGAGATTGCGTATGACATGATAAGTTGGAATTTATATTGATGGTATCTTTAGCCTTACAAAAGTAATCAATAAACTAATCAAAACAATATTACAGTACAAAACAAAGTTACCTAGATACTGTATCTGTTTTAAGTGTAACTAATATTAAATAACAAAACTCTTATCGCATTATGCTTTTAAGGTGATATTTGTGAGCAACTTCCTATCATCAGAATATTAAATTATTTTCTCAAAATCTGCTGAAGCTATAGAGCTGACATTTTTACAACACATGGGCACGCAACTTTTGCTTATGATGTAACAGTAGTTGCATTGTTAATTCATTTCCTTACAAACAATTTCCATGAGAATATTTTCAAAATTTTCTTCAGTAATACGTATATACGGTATATTAGATTTACGAAAACATTCTGTAAGGCTACTAAATAAATAGGCCTATACCTGAAAATTTCACTTTTCTATACGAAAAGTTGAGAAAATATTTCTTTTGAATAAAAAAATCAAACTTGTGAAAAATGAGCATTAAAATTAAAACTTATATTCTTGCAATGCACTTCTCAGGCAAATCTAAAAATTAACATGGGTACAGTTTTAATAAGTTTTCTCCCCTTTATCTATTGAATCAGTGCTGGCCATCCCTGAATATAACTCGACCAAGCGGCATATACCACCTCTTTCGTCTGTCTCTTTCCTTTCCGCTGTAAAGCACTCAGGGTCTCCTGGGTTCTAAAGCGCGCGCTTACTCCTGTGGGCATCAATTGACATGTCTGCTGTAAATCGATGAGCATGAATCCATTGTAGGCTACTACATAAAATGTGAAATCCTACTTCCACATCTACATCTTCGTCTTCTAATTCCATGTCCCTATCTAAAGAAAATGACACTCCTTCATAAGAATTGTTCATTTAATTAATGTACTATTCAAGTTATTGGCGGGCTTATGTGAGGGCGGCAATGAACATTCGGGTTCCTTAAAAGCCATTTGTAAGTAAGTAATTCAAGTTATTGGTAATTATACTATAAAATGTTTAAATTAAATTATGATTTCAGCAGATAATGAAAACGTATTTCTGTTATAACAAGAGAAAAGTGCAGTACATGTAATTAAAATTTTTAAACCTGTATTTCGCTTTTCTCAATTGGCATTACTGAATAACTTTCTCATAGAGACTGTTAGACGCAAATCTGAATGAATATACACTGCTCTGCCGATTTAGTAGAATGCGTCTGAGTCGGAAGAAGGCAGCAAAACAGTACAACGTGGTTATTGTAACGATAATCCAAGCTCCCGCAATAGCGGTAAGGCATCATGTCACAAACACGTTCACGTCTGTGTATTTCTGACAAAGTAAATATTATTCAACGCCTCGAAAACGGTACAAATATTAAGGATATTGCTGAGAGTTTAAGGCAGGCGCGCGCTTTAGAGCCCAGGAGTGCCTGAGGACTTTACAGCGGAAAGGACAGAGACAGACGAAAGAGGTGGCATATGCCGCTTGGTCGAACTATATTCAGGGATGGCTAGCACTGATTCAGTAGATAAAGGGAAGAGAACTTATTAAAACTGTATCCATGTTAATTTTTAGATTTTCCTGAGAAGTATAAATGCATTATAAGAATGTAAGTTTTAATTTTAATGCTCTTTTTCACAAGTTTGATTTTTTTATTCAAAAGAAATATTTTCTCAACTTTTCGTATAGAAAAGTGAAATTTTCAGGTATAGGCCTATTTATTTAGAGCCTTACAGAACGCTTTCGTAAATCTAGTATACCGTATATACGTACTACTGAAGATAGTGTATTGAACATTTTGAAAATATTCGCATAGAAATTGTTTGTAAGGAAATGAATTAACAATGCAACTACTGTTACATCATAATCAAAAGATACGTGCCCATGTGTTGTAAAAATGTCAGCTCTATAGCTTCAGCAGATTTCGAGAAAATAATTTAATATTCTGATGATAGGAAGTTGCTCACAAATATCACCTTAAAAGCATAATGCGATAAGAGTTTTGTTATTGTAATATTAGTTACACTTAAAAGAGATACAGTCCCTAGGTAACTTTGCTTTGTACTATAATATTGTTTTGATTAGTTTATTGATTACTTTTGTAAGGCTAAAGATACCATCAATATAAATTCCAACTTATCATGTCATACTCAGTCTCTTTCTTTGGAATATCACTTTCTTTATGAATGATGTGTTTCATCCACTGAATACAGTACATTATTATACTACTATGGAATTTAAGTGAATATTCCTTCTTAACTCTCTGTTATGTTATTATGATTTAAAACACAAGTGCAATATCAAGAAATCAGTGTTAGTACTTTTGTTTTACAGACAATATAGATAATATTAAACAGAAAGAAGCCCTATAAAAATAACGACATGAAATTTTACATTCCATTAGAAGTTTGTACACCACAGTTTTCTTAATCCAAACAGGCTGCTTATTCATATACACAACCCTTCCTCTTTCCATACTTAGCGCTTGCTGCCCGTGCACGACGTGAAGGTCAGAAAAATGCGCTTACTTTGACATCATTGGCTTAAGGTAATATTTATTTACTTAATTATTATTTTTTTACATTATTAATTCATTTATTCATTCATTTATTTGCAATATAATACGTCGTCTATATTAACGTTGTGTCAGATTCAATTTTTATAATGAATTAACAACTCTTAAATACCCATTCCCGTATGATTGATTTTTTACTATCCACAATATTCCTTGATTTTCGTGCTCTACCTAAACGTGATGCTTGACGATTACAGAGGACTTGCTCTGCGTGTTTATGTAAGTAGGTAAACATTGGCTTTCTCCTATATCGACAGAGCAGCGTACTTGGATTCGTATCCCAGACTTCTACGGATGAGATTTTCTATTACTTGATCGATCTGTGTGAAAGTTGCGAACCAATTTCTTTGCCGCTGACGGGAGATATACATAAGTGACGCAAATCTTTCAGCGGAGAAGAGCAATGACCACGCGTCTCCCACGAGACGTCGAGGGGAAGGGAACAAATATAGGACGTTTGAAATTCGGTGAAATATTGGATTGCTAAGACCTTGTAAGAGGGATATGAGAGGCGTACTTGACAAAACAATAGTGGGATTTTGAGCGGTCAAAGTGCGTAATGAATGGAAGCAGGAGAGAAGATGGCTGATGGATGGGGTACTAGAGAGAAGAATCCCTCAAAGGAAATGGAAAAGATGAAATATGGGAAGACATGTAGGGCAAAGAGGGACTGCTTAGATGGAGACAAATGGAGACAGTCTTCAAAAGAAAGGATTAACAGTGAAGAAGATATATAAGCCCATTTCGACATATCAGTTGATGTTACTTGCGCACAGTAGTTCTTTCTGAGACTCTTGAACGTCCTTAATATTTTAAATCTGGAAATGTCTTTTGTAAGGGAAAGACGATCTAAACTGAATTACTGTGTGATCTTTTTGCGGGGTTTATTTGATGTGGACTATGGATTTATGTAATATAATATAATATAATATAATATAATATAATATAATGTAATGTAATGTAATGTAATGTAATGTAATGTAATGTAATGTAATGTAATGTAATGTAATGTAATGTAATGTAATATAATATAATATAATATAATATAATATAATGTAATATAATATAGTGTAGTGTAGTGTAATGTAATGTAATGTAATGTAATGTAATGTAATGTAATGTAATGTAATATAATATAATATAATATAATATAATATAATATAATATAATATAATATAATATAATATTGCATTATGCAACAAGCCTATAATGGCAGTAATTAAGACGCGAGTATGTTTGTTTATGAAACGAGCGTCTTAATTACCATTATAGGCAAGTTTCATACGACTTTTTATGCTCGACCATATTTGTAACTTGAAATTATTCATAAGTTTTCATGTTATGGTTATGTAAGTGACGAGCGGAACTGACCTGAATTGTGAGATGTGCGCAGACGCGAAAGTATTGATTTTTTTCCGAGGCACGAATATCATTGACCTTGATATAACCTAGAGAATAAGATGAACATTAGTCTTGATATAACCTGGAAATTGATTTAGAATTGAAAAACGAGATGACAAATTGAATTTATTTGAATATTATTTACAATTAACGCTAATTATTATAGTAACAGAACATAACCTTATGCGACAGTATTAGATTTCCAGCCTCCGTGACTTTTCGCTAATTGTCTTTCGATTGCATATCAGAGAATAATCGATACTTTCGGTTTTATAACGGTACAAAAAGTGATTTCTCATTGGCTGAGCAACTGAATTGTAATAAATAGGTGTACTTTAATGAGGTGCATTAAAGGGCAAGTACAAGGTATATAATTACTACATTTCGGCATGGTCGAGGATAAAATATAATATAATATAATATAATATAATATAATATAATATAATATAATATAATATAATATAATATGACTATATATCGAAATGATAGCCGTCCAAATCTTGTATTTTAAATATCGGCATCCTAATCAATTCAGCAGAAATTTTGGACCCAAATATATAATACATTAATTAGAGCTTACCCTGAGCTAAGTACACTTAACACACATAGATTTAAGAAACAAATCAGATTAATTATTTAATTGTTTAAGCTAATTGAGTTAAAAATTGTTACTCTAATATTCATGTACTTCTGTATTTTCTATTTGTATATATACCCTGTTATTACATGCTGTATGTATTTATTAATGTGATTGTGCTCAATGAGCTCTCGTAATTTTTTATATATATTTTGTATAACTGATCTGAACTGCGCCCGAGCACGAGCTTCTGCTCTTTCGGGCTGCAATGCCTAATGTAGCTCAAGTGTATAGTATTAATAAATATTATTATTATTAAATGAACAAAAAAGAAAATGTAAATTAATGTTAAAAAATACATAATAAAATTAAAAAAAAAATAATATTCTGCGACAAGATGTGGCAGCTATCAAAACGATAAAAATTTATTGAAAATAAATAATATACATTGACTATTATAAAGATGAATAGAGATGGTGATTGATGATGTTCAATGAAGATTTTAAAATGGCTGATGAAATTATCTGAGGAGTCTTTTCAGGAACCTTTAATTTTCTGAGGATCTCCAATGCAAATTTGGGAATTGTTCCTCGCGCACCAAACATAAGTCCAATGACATTCCAATCGTGAATATTACATTTATGACTGAGATCATCACAGCATGGAAGGTAAATAAAGCGTCGCAATAAACGTACCGGGAACTTTGTTGAAAAGTGATGAAGTGTTTGTAGTCTTATTGTACATATTCAATTAATAAAACAATTATTAAGGTTATTTTTTGACTCTCCCTCGTATATCATTCCTAGAGTATTCCAGGAAAATGATTGTAGTAATGAAAATTAAATGTAAAACATCATTCAAATCCTTGAAATAGTTTACAAAAAAATTTGGAACATATACCTCAATGTTTTCAAATTTATTTTTCGAAAGATTAAAAAATAAATGTTTATTAGAATTGTTTTTTTTCACTGAAATATTAAAATATACAGGTTATGTTCATCAGAATTTCCTTTATCTGTTTTAAAAACATTTCAATCGGATAGTTTTAAAAATTGATGAGATAGGTGTCGTACTGTACATAGCAAAATGTGAGCTATTGTATTTTATAATAGATTACAATACCTGGTTATCTTAACTGTTTTGAAGAGTGTGTAACTAATATTTCTCACAGACGAATTGTATGAATTGAGGGCGTAACTGCAATAAGGGCCCATAGCCCCATAGACCCTTTTCCCGGAGAACGCATAAATCGATTCTCTATAGTTTCTTTGTTATACCCACAAAGTTTCGTTGAGAAATTTTGAACAGTAATACCGGAAAAGTCCCGCGCCGTGGCGTCGCGGTCTAAGGCATCCTGCCTAGGACTCGCGTTACGGAATGCGCGCTGGTTCGAATCCTCATGGGGGAAGAAATTTTCTCATGAAATTTCGGCCAGTGTAAGGGACCGGTGCCCACCCAGCATCGTGATGCACTTGGGGAGCTACGATAGGTAGCGAAATCCGGTTACGCAAACCAGCTATAACGGCTGGGGGGCTCATCGTGCTAACCACACGATACCTCCATTCTGGTTGGATGATCGTCCACCTCTGCTTCGACATGTGGCCGTGAGGCCAGCAGCCGGCTGGTAGGTCTTGGCCCTTCATGGGCTGTAGCGCCACGGATGATGAATACCGGAAAACCTGTTTATTTTAATATATGTTATAGACACTTTATCTATAGAACATGTTTATACTGCCCTCCAAGACTGGATATTCAATCAGCGTCTCGAGTTCCACTGAAGAAAAGTAAAGTTAAGGATGTCAGAGACTTATTTCCACATGTAAAAGAGTAAAAGCCGCTCATTTCAGGAGTCTCTTTTCCAACCTTCTGAGACTATGGAAGATGAAGAGAAGACTGAAAGCGATGACAGAGATGAGGAGGGAAATCGTATGGAAAATATGGATGTGGAATGAACAAAAATAAT
The DNA here is from genome assembly GCF_040183065.1 of Periplaneta americana. Lineage (NCBI taxonomy): Eukaryota > Metazoa > Arthropoda > Insecta > Blattodea > Blattidae > Periplaneta > Periplaneta americana. Next base: position 137,170,192 of record NC_091130.1, read on the forward strand.
GTCGTACCTTGTTTCAAAAACATTTTTTACTATTCAACATGTTCATGATCTGTTACCTTGTTTGATAAACTTAAATTTCTTATTTTGTTTTGAAAACATTTTTTACTTTTCAAAATGTTAGTGATTTGTTATTTTGTGTGGAAAAAATGTCATAGAGTAGCCTATAAATATTCATGATTCGTTATTTTGTTTTGAAAACACTTTTAACTTTTCGAAATGTTCGTTACTTTCTATGTTATGTGGAAAATATTTCAAGTATATTATTAATAATATTGCTGTATTTTATATAAAAATTTAAAAATAAATACATTTTTATAAGTCCCGCGCCGTGGCGTCGCGGTCTAAGGCATCCTGCTTAGGACTCGCGTTACGAAATGCGCGCTGGTTCGAATCCTCATGGGGAAAGAAAATTTCTCATGAAATTTCGGCCAGTGTATGCCACCGGTGCCCACCCAGCATCGTGATGCACTTGGGGAGCTACGATAGGTAGCGAAATCCGGTTGCGAATGCTATAACGGCTGGAGGGATCATCGTGCTAACCACACGATACCTCCATTCTGGTTGGATGATCGTCCACCTCTGCTTCGACATGTGGGCGTGAGGCCAGCAGCCGGCTGGTCGGTCTAGGGCCTTCATGGTCTGTAGCGCCAAGGATTATTATTATTATTATTATTATTATTATTATTATTATTATTACTATTATTATTATTATTATTATTATTATTATTATTATTATTATTATTATTATTTGTTCGTTGGGAGGCCGGTGGGCAAAAGACCTTGGGGAGGCCGAGACGTAGATGGGAAGATAATATTAAAATGGATTTGAGGGAGGTAGGATATGATGGTAGAGACTGGATTAATCGTGCTCAGGATAGGGACCAATGGCGGGCTTATGTGAGGGCGGGAATGAACCTCCGGGTTCCTTAAAAGCCAGTAAGAAAGTAAGTAAGTATTATCATCATTATTATTATTATTATTATTATTATTATTATTATTATTATTATTATTATTATTATTATTAGATTTTTATAAAGTCTACACACAACTTATATTTATTTTTGAATTGAAAGTACGTTCTCCAGAAAAAGGGCCAATAACATGCATTACTTTAATACATGATTCTTTAAATACATAACATTGGATTAAAATTCTTTTAGCATTTCTGTTATATTTTGTGAAAAACGCAATGCTACTAATCCAGAAGTTTCAAGCTCATTGATTAGTGCATTTAGAGCACTACTTTAAAAATTTCAAATCTATATATCTCAGAATAGCATTTTGGAGTATGGGCCCTTATTGCAGCTACATCTTCAATTAATAAAAATAAATTTTAGGACATTTTAACTTAGATAACTTCATATTAATTTTGTCTTTAGAAAGTCTGATATGATTATAATACGATGACAAGTACTGTAATATGTACTGAAGTGAATAAAAACAATATTATTACAACTGGTGATTTGAACTCCCGAACACGCTATGCCAGGCACACGAGAATTTACAATGATTACTCTGGGAGTCACTTGTGTATTCGCAGCAAATGGTTTTATGATTCTCCTTCGCCCGCAGCGTGGCCCCCTTATCCGTCATAACAGCTCCCTGTATTGCTTGCTAGAACTCGGTTTCACAAAGCAAGGCATTTATATGCTATCGCAAATGGTCGTAGTACCAAACTTGTCAGGATGAGAATACGGTCACCACTATAAAGTACATGTAAGGGCGAGAGGAAGGGTCTCCACGCCAGATCAATATATCCACAATGCATCTACACATGTGCCGCGATCATCCATGTCGTAACCTCCACACCAGATGTTACGAGATACCACTACCCTCTTCTCTGTATTTATTGATCGATTTATTTAAAAAAAAAATCCATAGCATGGCAAGAAGTAGGCCTACGTCTGGGGCTGGACAGCACGGAAGTATATTCTACATTTTACATTAGAAAAATGAATGTAATTAACATACCTAAAATACCTTGCCTACATCTTGCTTTAGTCTTTTGTACTACTTACTTCCAAATGCCTTTTAGACAATCCGGAAGTTCATTGCTGCCCTCACATAAGCCCGCCATAGGGCCCAATCCTGAGCAAGATTAATCCAGTCCCTAGCATCATATCCCACCTCCCTCAAATCCATTTTAATATTACTCTCTCATTTACATCTCTGCCTCCCAAAAGGTCTTTTTCCCTCCGGCCTCCCAACTAACACTCTATATGCATTTCTGGATTCGCCCATACGTGCTACATGCCCTGCCCATCTCAAACGTCTGGATTTTATGTTCCTAATTATGTCAGGTGAAGAATACAATGCGTGCAGTTCTGCGTTGTGTAACTTTCTCCATTCTCCTGTAATTTCATCCCTCTTAGCCTCAAATATTTTTCTAAGCATCTTATTCTCAAACATCCTTAACCCCTGTTCCTCTCTCAAAGTGAGAATCCAAGTTTCACAACCATACAGAACAACCGGTAATATAACTGTTTTATAAATTCTAACTTTCAGATTTTTTGACAGCAGACTAGATGACAAAAGCTTCTCAACGGAATTATAACAGGCATTTCCCATATTTATTCTGCGTTTAATTTTCTTCCGAGTGTCATTTATATTCGTTACTGTGCTCCAAGATATTTGAATTTTTCCACCTCTTCGAAGGATAAATCTCCAATTTTTATATTTCTATTTCGTACAATATTCTAGTCACGAGACATAATCATATACTTCGTGTTTTCGGGATTTACTTCCAAATCTATCCCTATACTTGCTTCAAGTAAAATTGTCGTGCTCTCCCTAATAGTCTGTGAATTTTCTTCAAACATATTCTCGTCATCCGCATAGACAAGGAGCCTTAGTCTTTTGTAGTAATGATAAATCCTTTAAAAACCACATTTCATTCTCAGACTAATCTAGGAAAATGATAGTAGTCATGATAAGTGAATATCTGTAAGCTTCATAAAAATAATTATTCAAATATCTCCACTTGTGTGGGAGAAAAATCGTAACTTACATGCCGGCATTTTTTTTTCAAAGCTCTTAAAAATGTATTTACATTTTTATATGTTCACTAAAATATTAAAATTTACAGGCTACGTTCATCAGAGGTTTTCCTTAACCCATCTTAAACATTTCAAACGGAGAGTTTCAAAACTTGACGGGATACAGAGCAAAATTGTGTTCCACTGTATTTTATAGTAGATTCACAATTTATTCCTTGTTACCTGAACTGTTTTGAACAATTTGTAATTAGTATTTTTTCAGGCAACTTATATCGATTAATAAAAGATACGAGAGATGCAATAATTGGACAGCTACGGATAATCGGCGAAAGATATCTAGAGAAGAATAAAGAAGTGTATGTAGAAAAGGCTTTTGACAGAGTGGATTGGAATAAACAAGTTTATAATATTCACACTTGTCACCTGATAAAACTTTTGTAATTTTACATAATGAATTGAAACCACCGTTTTTTTTTGTATTGATGTGTGACGCAGAAATGAAATTGATAATATTAAATATTTTACATATGCGCCCTTGGTTTCAGTCGATGTTGAACGCAGTTTCTCAGCATACAAGGTTATACTATCCGACACTCGGTGGTCATTTTCATTTGAAACTTTGAAAATGAATGTTGTTGTTTATTGCAGCAGGAACCGAAACCAGGCAAACAACATGCAAGAAAAGTAAGGTACAGAATTGATGTAATAAATAAATTAATGTAAGAGTTAAATATAGGGAAAGAAAAATTGTACGCTATATACGTTTTCGGCTTTCTAAAACTGTAATGCAAAACTCTAAATATATATATATATATATATATATATATATATATATATATATATATATATATATATATCTTTTCAGACTTATGTTTTACCACTTTGTGACAATTTAAGTATGATTTCTGAACCTCACCAGCATTTTAGACCATTCCGACATTAACCCTTATTATACAATAACCGTATTGTCTTGATTTTATAATATTTAATAATCTTATAAAAATTACAGAACGTGCTTGCTTAGGCGTGTGTCAAATTCGCTTCCGCTGTCTGTACTTGAAACACGTCGACTACATTCTGTCCGGCGTCGTATGTTGACCTCAGACTAATACAAATACTGGGTCTTTATTTCAAAGTGTATCATGACATCACTGTTGTTGAGTCACCGATTTGAAGCAAGTTTCAGCTTATATGTCAGAGAAGTTGCCTATTATTCAAGGCGTTCAATCTGAACTTGAGAACGTGTACGGTATAACTTGAGCGTCGTAGCAACAGATGGCGGTCTGTACGGTCTGTGTGCTACCATAACCTCTTTCGAACTGTGTTTTGCGCGGGCAAGTTGTACGCAGGGTATTTGTTATCATCGGTTGCGTAAGGCAACATTCCACAACACAAATCAAATTCTCCGTGTCCATATTGACCGTCGAAGTTAATGTCAAAAAATACCTAAGTAATCGTCTTAACCCTCTCCCTATATCCCGACAGTACGTGTTTCAAAACAGTTCACATTCCTGCCATTACCGGCGTTACCGTACGTATCGGTACGTACTCTTCAGAATGAACGCCGTACTTGCTAGGCAACTTCTCTGGATTACAGGTAATACGCCTCTGCGGCAGTGTAGGAAGATTGAATTCTCTAGGCTCATCGGCTAGCCACATGACGGCATACAGCGAGCCATGACACACTTTGAACTGAACAGCCAGTATACCGATGTCACGGCTCTAGATATGACGTATGACTATTTCCTGTACTCCGAAACATTTTACAGGAGGTGATATTTCACCTTTCCCCTAGGCCTGTAATTTAATTATTAATCATTTATCCTCCGTGATGACCATAGTTAGTCCTAATTCAAATTGTTTGGTGTCTGCATACTGGAGATACATGTAAATGTTAAGGAGGAGCTCCCTTCAGTCAGAAGCTGGTTCTCCGTCTCTCCCTGTTCCTCTTCCATTCTCTCTTCAAAAATACGATTCTCAGAAGAGAGCATACGATTACAAAGGGAAATAGGCCGATGCCTCTTTCAGACAGGCGTGCGGTCTTGTTACAAATTGTGCGTCAGATTAGCGTCTGTTTTGTTGCAAATGGGGTGAAGCGTGTAACAACTTCGTGCATAGTTAATCACTGACAGATATTGCTTCTTGATACAAGGAACAAGTCGGGGAAAACGGAGATGTGTTCGTGTTGAGATACAATCTCTAGCCCGCTCTTGTTTTTCATATCTTCGAGGTCAGTCTACTGAACTTTAAATGTAAAGCCAGTTTTTCATTGTGCAACTAAACATATTGAATTTATTATTGTTATTATTATTATTATTATTATTATTATTATTATTATTATTATTATTATTAATGTAGGAAGTTAGGTACTTTAACTTTCAGAAAAATTGAATGAACTTAAAAATATCGAAACATTAACCTCAACAATTCCAAGTATTTAGGCATAATTTTCGACAATTAATTTAAAATGGAACCAACACATTAATTACCTTTGTAATAAATTACGCAAAACAATATATTATTTTGTTTTAATGAGGAATTACTTGTCAATAAGTTTATTACGCACAATATACTTACTTAGGGCCTACTTGGCTTTTAAGGAACCCGGAGGTTCATTGCCGCCCTCACATAAGCCCGCCATTGGTCCCTATCCTGAGAAAGATTAATCCAGTCTCTATCATCATATCCCACCTCCCTCAAATCCATTTTAATATTATCCTCCCATCTACGTCTCGGTCTCCCCAAAGGTCTTTTTCCCTCCGGCCTCACAACTAACACTCTATATGCATTTCTGGATTCGCCCAAACGTGCTACATGCCCTGACTATCTCAAACGTCTGGATTTAATGTTCCTAATTATATCAGGTGAAAATACAATGCGTGCAGATCTGTGTTGTGTAACTTTCTCCATTCTCCTGTAACTTCATCCCTCTTAGCCCCAAATATTTTTCTAAGCACCTTATTCTCAAACACTCTTAACCTATGTTCCTCACTTTGAGAGAGGAGTCCAAGTTTCACAACCATAAAGAACAACCGGTAATATAACTGTTTTATAAATTCTAACTTTCAGATTTTTTGACAGTAGACTGGATGATAAAAGCTTCTCAACCGAATAATAAACGGCATTTCTCATATTTATTCTGTGTTTAATTTCCTCCCGAGTATATTTGAAGGTTTCGTAACAAACTGTTTTTTACGATGATGGGTTGTTAGCCCTTCGCCCAACCCCCAAGCTGGAGGACCACCCCTCATCGGCTGTCCGCGACTGCTTATTCAATATATTCGCAGCTACCCTCCATATCTGGAGGCCGTCTCCTTGATCCGCAACCTGAGGACGCGCCATGCTGTGGTGATAGGGACCCACAATACATGGATTACGCACAATATACTTAACTTTATTTCAATCGGCAATTATGTATGGAATTATAGGATGGGGTAGCTTATTTAAAACCAATTTTAATCCACTTTATTTATTACAAAAGAAAATAATTAAAATATGTCTTCATAAACCTACTGATTTTCCATCTCCAAAATTGTTTTTAGACTTTAATCTTCTTAAAATAAAACACATTTATTATATTGTATTAATAAAATTCATACATAAAAATCGAAATAATTTTCAATTGTATTCTCACACTTATGAAACAAAATGTATGAATTCTTTAAGATTGTTTGAACCAAAATGCAACACTGTTACAGTATTTAATCATAGTAGTAATTTGGGCTCAAGAATATATAACAAATTTAAATTTAAATATCCTAATCTTGTCAATTCTAATAGTTCTAGTATTAAATTTAAAAAGTTATGCATGGATTTTATAAAAATTCAAAAACTGTAAATTTAAATATATATATTCTTATTGCGTAGTAGATATAGGCTAAGACAAATTTATTATATAGGCCTACTTCTTAATTTCAATTCAGAAATCCGCCCCTGAGGACGAGTTCCACTCTTTCCGGGGCGAGCTAAAGTTTTTCTGTTTATATTATATTTTATGTTACAATTATTAGCAAAATAAATAAATAAATAGATACATAAATAAATAAATAAATAAATAAATAAATAAATAAATAAATAAATAAATAAATAAATAAATAAGTACATAAAAATAAATAAAATTAAGGAGTATATACACTTTTCGCTAGCATAAATTTAGTAAAATTGGAAATTAATATTCTAAATATCCTTAATAAATTTTTTGCAGGAATTTTGTATAGTGATTAGGTTATACTTCTAGATTAATAAACAATTTTTAGAATCTAAAGAAACTTTCATTGTCAAGGTGAATATATTTTTTTAATAGGAATGGTGGTGGTGCTATTTGAGCAGGAAAAGTCGGGTTCCCTGATATCTCATACAATTTTGAAATTTTTAATGCTAATTTTTCTCTTTGATTTATACTGATTGTGTTAACAAATCCTGTCCTTATCAGTTGAATATTCAAGTGTAAAATTTACATAAATAACTGCATACATCGCCGATTAGCTACATATTACACTAATCAGGCTTCAGATGCATACAAACAATTGTTCTTCCTCTGACACGTATCGTTAAATGAGATGTAGCCTACTGCCTGATAATAGATGTAATTAATTGAGATGATATGTAATTAAGTTGATATATAAATAAATTAAGGTTATATGTAATTAATTAAGATGATATGTAATTAAGGTGATATGTAATTAACTAAGATGATATGTAATTACTTAAGTTTGTAATAGTTGGGCGTAATAGAAGTACTTATAAGTTAGGCTTACTTTTGCTTATTGTAGTCGTTATTAATAGCATAGAGTGCTATTCATAGACATTTCGCTAGCCGGCGCTACGAGCGTGCTAAACTAGCCCCGGCTATCAACTGGTTACTTGTACAGAATTCAAATCATGTCCTATCGCTAACACTGGTTATGAATACGAAAAACGCTGATCATCCACCGAAAGCCCGCGCTAAGAATGTCTATGAATACGGCCCATAGTTTCTATTTATAGTCCTAAGTTTATTGCATCTATTTATTTATAGTTAGAAGTAAATTTACGTTTGTTTTATTTTTTATTGCTGTAATTATTGTGAATTTTATTAATATAATTATTGTAATGGTATTATTGTATATTACATATCACTGCCACCGGGTGTATATCCAATTGCAGTGTTAATAAATAAATAAATAAATGAATAAATAAATAAATTAATTAATACATAACATTACATTGCATACATACATACATACATACATACATACATACATACATACATACATACATACATAATCAGCCAGAACCTCAGTCGGAGGGAAAAAAGAAATATATATATATAGGTATAATATTATTCCGACTTATTTTTCTATTTATTGAATTTCGAATAACCTGATGTTAAATATAATGAGGAAATAGTTTTTTATTGGGTTATTTTACGACGCTGTATCATCATCTAGGTTACTTAGCGTCTGAATGAAATGAAGGTGATAATGCCGGTTAAATGAGTCCGGGGTCCAGCACCGAAAGTTACCCAGCATTTGCTCGTATTGGGTTGAGGGAAAACCCCGGAAAAAACCTCAACCAGGTAACTTGCCCCGACCGGGATTCGAACCCGGGCCACCTGGTTTCGCGGTCAGACGCGCTGACCGTTACTCCACAGGTGTGGACGAGAAAATAGTATTGAGGTAGTATTTTATTTCTGATTTATTACGTCATTTGTTTCAATTTTTTAACAATAAATTGAACATAAAATTTATTAACAGAAGAGTAACATTTAATAAACGAAAGCTAAAAGATGTTCCTCCAACGCTTTTCAGTTTTTTCAAGATTGAAGATTTTTGTACGTACTTGGGCCACTTTTTCATGCACAGAAAAGACGTAGGAGAAGAGGTCACGGCTATCATTTCCTTTCAACAATTCCACCAGAAGGTCCCAATAAAACCCGATGCATAAAGTTACATTTATAGTTTTATGTATGTAAACATACGAGTATACAATGCATCCAACCTATCTGAACAGAAGGGTATAAAATCACACCCGGAAAGTAAGTTTCGTCCCATTCTCGAGTTCTTCTTTTTGTACATCAGAACGTAAAATCAAATCGCAGGAAATGACAATTGAGAATTCCAAACGTTTTCACGTACAAACGTTACCGCAGCTATAGAAAGATAAGCCACCTTCCCTTCTCATCCTCAAATCAAAGCCATTTCATCCTGGATTCCTCTATTGGCTAGATCCTAGTCGACGTGCTATGGCCGGTCTTTCTCGAATATATACTTACACAGGATTTGGAGGGACACATTCTTCTGTCTATCCCCATTATCAGAACACAGTGTTTGAAAAAAAGGACTGCCCTACATTTTGCTTCTATTCAACGTGGTTATAAAAGAAGCAAAATAATAGTTATTTACGATACAAGTGTTCAAAGTGTCATTTTATTTTGTGATTAGGGAGTGATGTTTGCGAAACGATGTCGCAGGCGGAGTGTAGCAAATATACGAACAAAAGAAAATCCCTTTTAACCTGTGTATCGTATACTATTTTTAAAAAACCGTTCAGTATTTATAAATACATTAGCTACTGTTTAATAATGTGATTATATATTTTACTTACGGAAGGAGATACGTGAAAATTCGATAATTTTCCGAGAATAAAACTATTTTCGTTTTTTTTTGCCTGCAAAAAATAATCAATGACTTTTGATTTATATGTTGACCACATTCTATGAACATAATCGTCCTCATAATTCATGCTTTACTTATAGAGTGATTTATATAGAACTGACACATTTCTTTCATTAATTGTTTCAAAACGAATTGTGCTAGTGATAACTTATACCTAAAATGTAGAGGAATTTTGGGAGATTATTTACCTCTACAGCAAATGTTGAAAATGTCCTCCATCCTGCATAAGGCATAACTCAACACATCGTTCCATGTTACTGGCCACTCGCTGGAGGACTCTGTTGTCAATAGCTTGAATCTCCTGTGTGATGATATGCTTCAGATCGTCCAATGTCTGGGGACGTGTGGCGGTAAACCCTGTCTTTTAAGTAACCCCATAGAAAGAAGTCCGGCGTTGTCAAATCCGGAGATCTCGGTGGCCACAGGTTCCTGGAAATTATTCGGTCGTCAAAGAAATTTGCAATTAGTTCCATGGATTCATTTGATGTATGGCATGTAGCGCCATCTTGCTGAAAATATCCTTGACTCAGCTCTACATCGTCCAGTTGCTCAACAAACTCCATGAAAATCAGTCGGTGCTCTGCAGTGTTCACAGTCTGGTTAAAAAAAATTGGCCCCACTATTCTCTGTGCGGATATTGCGCACCAAACTCGGATTTTAACCGGGTTCATAGGTGCTTCATGGATGACATGTGGATTTTCGATGGCCCAATGGCGTGAGTTCTGTGAGTTCACATAACCGGATAAATGGAACCATGCTTCATCTGTGAACCATGTGATGGACAATATGGCAGGATTTTGCACAATGAACGTCTGAAACCAACGACAATAATTCAATCTTTTATCCTTATCTGGTTCCTGTAGCTGATGAACAACCGTAACCCTATATGGCTTTAGGCTCTCTGACACATTGAGTAGGTGTACCCTGTCTCCTGCGACAAACGTCTTAATGATTTTTTGGGTGACTGCTCCAGTCGTGCTCTTACGTCAACAACAACCGTGGGAAGCCTAGATGAACGATGCTTGCCCTTTCACTCACCAGAGATCCAGTTGTTTCCAATTTGTTTACCAATCCCAGTATTGTGTTTCTTTTGGGAGGATTGCGAACACCAAATTCTCTCTGGTATGCCCTTTGAGTAGTTGTAATTGAATTCGTAATCCAGTATTGCTTCACAAGGAAGAGTCGTTGATTTAATGTGTACTGCATTTTCACGTTGACACAAGATGTCGAAAACAGCTGCCAACAATAGGAATAAAACATAAACATCTGCGCATCTACTGCTGCCAACAATAGGAATAAAACATAAACATCTGCGCATCTAGTGACAAGGAATCGAAACTCCACAACATTCTGCTTAATTTTGTGCTAAATTGGGTCATTGAATGAATTTCCAACGGAATAATTAAAGAAAGAAATGTGTCAGTTCTATATAAATCACTCTTATTTTACAATAAATTACAAACAGGCTTTCGTGGAGCAAAACGGACATTTCAAAGTTATTTTAGCTACGTTTTTATTTGCACTGCATTTACTCACGTTCAAATACTAGATATTCCAACAAATATCGTACAAAACAGCTGAGGGTGGCAATGAATCTCCGGGTTCCTTAAAAGCCATAAGTAACTAAGTAAATTGCGCAAATAATTACTATGAGTAAAACCGTTTACAATAAAATTAAAAATATTCAAAGTTATTATAGATAAGCAATTATATAATCATTCAAAATAAAGTATTGTTATGACGTCAAATGTTCAGTTGTTTTTATTCCAAGGAGCCTTTTATTATCATCATCTCTGCTTCGATTCGACTGGTGTACGTTGCCTCAGAAAGGAAAGGGAGTTATTCTATACAAAGAATACACACCTGGTAATAAATGGCAATCTAAACCGAATGGATTAACAGCAGCGAATGGAAGGACGCTATTAAGATCACTGCCAATGTCTGCCCAGTACGTGCTCTACCAGTAGGTCTCAGAATGGAACCCACTGCCGACATTGTCGGAGTGAGAAAGAAACACTTGCTCACATTCTAGGATCCTGCCCTCATGGAGAACTACTGAGGAATAGTCACCACAAGATTCGATCCCTCCTAGCATCGACCCTACGAAGAAAAGACTACCAAGTAGAAGAGTAGGTCCATGGTTTATCCACAAATGAATCTACAAGGCGCACTGACTCATCGCTATTCCGACAAGATCAACAAGCGGATTCATAATTGATCATACTGTAAGGATGGAAACGTGCGAAAATCAACCTACTGAGGTACATCAGGAAAAATGCGACATATACGACCCCACTATACCATATTATAAGGAAAAATATAATCTAACATCGATCGAAGTTTTTGGGTTACTGATTGGGGCTAGAGGATCCATCACAAAACGATTCGCGCATTTTTGCAAGCAGTTTGGTCTAGGACAAACTCTTGTCACTGAAGTATCTCTGTCTGCTGTGAAGGGATCTATAAAAATCCTAAGAAGCCATCTCTACATGTAAATAGATTTATCTCTTTGCTATGGCGATCTGCTCACTTAAGTTGGGTCTTGCAACTAGTGCTAAATAGACGACTGTGATCACCTGATTGCAAATAGATACCGTACTAGGAAATTCTATGTTTCTTCTGGAATTAATTATTTTTAGTAGGTTATTTTACGACGCTTTATCAACATCTATGGTTATTTAGCGTCTGAATGAGATGAAGGTGATAATGCCGGTGAAATGAGTCCGGGGTCCAGCACCGAAAGTTACCCAGCATTTGCTCAAATTGGGTTGAGGGAAAACCCCGGAAAGAACCTCAACCAGGTAACTTGCCCTGACCGGGAATCGAACCCGGGCCACCTGGTTTCGCGGCCAGACGCGCTGACCGTTACTCCACAGGTGTGGACGGAATTAATGATGTTTTGTTTAGTCGTTTTCAATTATTTATGATTGTGTTATATCTTTTCCTTTTTTTTCATTATAATTGTTTACCAACCATTTACTCAAAAAACAATAATTTTTTGGTAAGCTTTGTCTTCTAGGCAGCCTTCACTTGGAGGAAGCTGAATAAAATTTATTCAAAATAATGGATCTTATTATTATAACCTCGAATGTTTAGTTGTTCAGAATTACAGTTGTTCGCATTGGGATTATTTGTCGAATACAATACGTGATAATAGACTAGTTATCCTCAGGTAATTTAATTTCGCTTCTTAAACTTATGTTTGCTGTCATTAGATAATTACTTCTTGACTCCCATTCTCAAAATAATTATCATTACATCAAACATTCGTTAAGCTCAATTAAATTACCAGAAAACTATCAGCAGTTGTTGTGTTATAGAAGATAATACCAATGTTTTAAGAGTTAACAAGTTGCTAGGTATTCTACACAAGTCGACAAGTAAGGGACAGGAAACTAGGTTTCAAGATGGTGGTCGTTGACGAGAGAGCTGTGCAGGGAAGAGGACGTGACAGTTTTTTACGTGCCGAGTCCACATTCATTAGCGCCATTTTCGCTCTGTGGCGTGGTACTTAGGAAAATGGAATTACATTCCTCTCCATGTACATGTGAAGGCCATTTGTACAGTTTTTGTGCATCGAACGCGCTTTCTTTGCTGTCAGTGTTGCTGCCGGACAGAATTCCACTGTCGAAGCCGAGAACAACATAGCGTGAGAGTTCAAAAAACAAAGATGTCAACATAATCTCTATCGCCATCAACATCACAATCACCATGATCAACAATAATCAATTGTAGAGAATAAGAACACTTCGTTCCAGCCTACGCATAATTTTATTACGTTAATAATAATAATAATAATAATAATAATAATAATAATAATAATAATAATAATAATAATCCGTGGCGATACAGCCCGTGAAGGGCCTAGACCGACCAGCCGGCTGCTGGCCTCACGTCCACATGCCGAAGCAGAGGTGGACGATCATCCAACCAGAATGGAGGTATCATGTGGTTAGCACGATGATCCTCCCAGCCGTTATAGCTGGTATTCGCAACCGGATTTCGCCACCTATCGTAGCTTCCCAAGTGCATCAAGATTTTGGGTGGGCACCGGTCCCATACACTGGCCGAAATTTCATGAGAAAATTTGTTCCCCCGTGGACTCGAACCAGAGCGCATTCCGTAACGAGCTAGGCGGATGCCTTAGACCACGACACCACGGCGCGGGACAACAACAACAATAAGAATAATAATAATAATAATAATAATAATAATAATAATAATTCATTTCATTCAAAGCTTTCTGCCAAAGGGTAGGTCTTTCACTGCAAACTCAGCATTCTCCAACATTTCCTATATTCTGCCTTCCTCTTAGTCTCCGCATATAATCCATTCATCTTAATGCCCTCTATCATTTGATATCTTCTTCTATCCCTAACTTTTCTACCGTTCACTGTTCCTTCCGGTGCATCCTTCAGTAGGCAGTTTCTTCTAGTCAGTGACCCAACCAATTCCTTTTTTCTCTTACTGATTTGTTTCAGCATCATTCTATCTTCACCCACTCTTTTTGAGCACAGCTTCGTTTCTCACTCTGTCCGCCCATTTTACACGCTCCATTCTTCTCCATATCCACATTTCAAATGCTTCTAGTCGCCTCTCTTCACTTCTTCGTAATGTCCATGTTTCTGTTTCATACAATGCCACACTCCACATAAAAGACTTCAGTGATAATAATAATAATAATAATAATAATAATAATAATAATAATAATAATAATACTTACTTATGGCTTTAAGGAACCCGGAGGTTCATTGCCGCCCTCACATAAGCCCGCCATATGTCCCTATCCTGAGCAAGATTAATCCAGCCCCTACCATCATATCCCACCTCCCTCAAATCCATTTTAATATTATCCTCACATCTACGTCTCGGCCTCCCCAAAGGTCTTATTCCATCCGGCCTCCCAACTAACACTCTATATGCATTTCTGGATTCGCCTACACGTGCCACATGCCCTGCCCATCTCAAACGTCTGGATTTAATGTTCCTAATTATGTCAGCTGAAGAATACAATGCGTGCAGTTCTGCGTTGTGTAACTTTCTCCATTCTCCTGTAACTTCATCCCTCTTAGCCCCAAATATTTTCCTAAGAACCTTATTCTCAAACATCCTTAATCTCTGTTCCTCTCTCAAAGTGAGAGTCCAAGTTTCACAACTATACAGAACAACCGGTAATATAACTATTTTATAAATTCTAACTTTCAGATTTTTTGACAGGAGACTAGAAGACAAAACTTCTCAATAATAATAATAATAATAATAATAATAATAATAATAATAATAATAATAATAATAATAATAGTAATAACAATAATAATAATAGTAATAGTTACTTACTTATGGCTTTTAAGGAACCCGGATGTTCATTTCCGCCCTCACATAAGCCCGCCATATGTCCCTATCCTGAGCAAGATTAATCCAGCCCCTACCATCATATCCCACCTCCCTCAAATCCATTTTAATATTATCCTCACATCTACGTCTCGGCATCTCCAAAGGTCTTATTCCCTCCGGCCTCCCAACTAACACTCTATCTGCATTTCTGGATTCGCCCATACGTGCCACATGCCCTTCCCATCTCAAACGTCTGGATTTAATGTTCTTAATTATGTCAGGTGAAGAATACAATGCGTGCAGTTCTGCGTTGTGTAACTTTCTCCATTCTCCTGTAACTTCATCCCTCTTAGCCACAAATATTTTCCTAAGAACCTTATTCTCAAACACCCTTAATCTCTGTTCCTCTCTCAAAGTGAGAGTCCAAGTTTCATAACCATACAGAACAACCGGTAATATAACTGTTTTATAAATTCTAACTTTCAGAATTTTTGACAGCAGACTATAAGACAAAAGCTTCTGAATTATAATAATAATAATAATAAAAATAATAATAATAATAATAATAATAATAATAATAATAATAATAATAGCTTCTTACAGATAGTAAGGAAGAAGGAATTCGGAATCTCCGAAGAAACGCTAGTGAGCTCAGCCATTTGAGGCGAAACAAGCTCATAGCTTTAACAGGCCTACTTGCAGTAAAAAGCAAGAATCTAATATATCAGTTTGTAATTAGTCACGAAAAATCTCCAGATATTGTGATTTTCCAACCATTAATATATTGGAACCAAAGAAACCAATGAAATAGAAAATAGAATAAGAGGCGATAAAGAAAAATTCAAGTAACCAAAATAAATCAAAGAAATTGCATGTATGTATATATGTATGTGCAACATGAACCGTGAGTAATGTCATTAGGGGAGAGTTGGGTAGTATCGGGCATCGGGTAATATCGGACACTGCGTTTCTTTCATCTACCATCAGATGGTAGTACCTGAATAACATGGTTACGTTTCTGTATGCGACATCACAGAAACGTAATCATGCCATTCAGATACTATCATCTGGTGGCAGATGAAAGAAACTCACTGTCCGATATTACCCGATGTCCGATACTACCCAATTCTCCACTAATTTTAGGGGATTATTCTTTGAAATATTTAAAACAAAAAATGTTTAATACAATTTTGCTTGTTTTTGCTTCCCTTCAGAGATAACAATTATTTTCCATTAAATATTTCATAGTATGTTTTGGGAAAGCCATTGATGTAATTCCCAATAAACGCCCAGTCAATTTAAGAGAGCAGTATACTATGATAAATAATCAATGATTGCAATAATTTTAGTTTCGTCCTTTAAATGTGCAGAAATTTGATCCGAACAAATATAAGATTTTAAACATTTCTGTCCGGAACGGAAAGTTACATTTTTTTTTAACAAATTTCTGCATATTTATAGGATGAAACTAAATTTGTTTCAATCGTTCATTGCCATAATACACTAGTCTCTTAAATTGACTAAGCATATTGTAAATTAAGTCAATGGCTTTCCAAAATCACGCTAAGAAATGTTTCATATGAAATATTTTTTATCTCGAAAAGGAAGCAAAAACGAGCAACATTTTATTAAATCTTTTTTGTTCCAAATATATATAAAAATAACTCTTTGAAATTAATGACATAACTTACGGTTAACTCTGCATATGTAAACTGTGTATACACAGCAGAAGTTTTGGACCCAAAATATATAATGCATTAATTAGAGCTTACCCTGAGCTAAGTACAGTTAACACACATAGATTTAAGAAACAAATCAGATTAATTATTTAATTGTTTAAGCTAATTGAGTTAAAAATTGACACTCTAATATTTATGTACTTTTGTATTTTCCATTTGTATATAGATCCTATTATTACATGCTGTATGTATTTTACCACTTATTAATGTTATTGTGCTCAGTGAACTCTCTTAATTTTGTGATATATTTTGTATAACTGATCTGAACTGCGCCCGAGCACGAGCTTCTGCTCTTTCGAGCTGCAATGCTTAATGTAGCTCAAGTGTAAAGTATTAAATAAATTAATTTAATTAAATTAATAAATAAATTTAATTAAATATTATTGGCTAAGAACACACCATACACGAGGCTGGCTCTTACGGTAGTGGCTAGAAACAATTTTGTTTTATAATTTTAATTTGTACTCACTAGCAAGCTAGTTAAATAAATAAATTAGTAAATTAGTAATAAAATGTGTACATGTGTATGTGTGGTTATATGTGTTTATGAGTGAAAGATGCAAGGATATCTCAGCATAGCTTTAATTTATTGCACTTTGAAGCAAAGCTTTTCTAGGGCGACCGAACTGTCACAATTAAAAAAAAAGTTCCTGTAGTTAAAGACTACTTTTTGTGAATTAGGAGAGTTTAATGTTTTTATGTAAAACTCATTTTAACATAACGTCAATAATTGCCAGATTTCCCCGGTCTTTAATAAATCTATATACCATTTAAATTAACATTTGTCAGAAATTTGCTCGTCTTTGATAATAAGATTTTAACTAGTGCTGCTTTTGATTAGGTTTTCTCCGGAGCAGTTGTTTGCGCGCTTTCATTCGGAGTCCTCCGATAACCTCCGATTGATGCCGCGCAGGTTGTATATGTGCTGCGGCGCAGACATACGCTTTCCGCTGAGCATTCCTTTAATCGGATCAGGTAGTGATTCGAGTCCGCTGACGTCCGCGTATCTTTTAAAATAAGTTCTAATTTGTTGTTTTTTATTCTCTCTTTTATGTTTATCTCTCTTTCTCTCTTTCTTTCTTCGGCTTATTATTTTCTTGTTTTGCTTGAAGTGCTACGTTAGCTGACAGATTTTTTTTTTCTAGTTTTTAAATTCATAGTATATGTGGAAAGGCGTATTAGTTTTATGTCAGTGATCAAATTAATAACATTAAATCTAACTGCAAAACTAACGCAGAAGTAAAGCTTTCAGTAGCTAATGTAAACATTTATACTGTAGTTCTCCTGGAAACACTCGTTTATTCATAAACAGTTTTGGTCAATTATTATTATAATTGGTTTAGTTTAACGTAAAATATATTAAGGGAGTTTCAGAATGGAACAAAAGAAACGTGTGCTATCAATGGGTTAAAGTTTACTATCCAAAATAATTCATTCAGATTCTTCACCGGATAAGACTGTGATCATTGTGTTAAAGGGTCTCAGTATTTGAACTGCCTCTTCTAAAACGCGCCACTCTTTCCCTGTAATAAAAATATAAGCGGATATCAACGTAAGTATAATTGTAATTATATTATTACCACAACTGTCTTTAGTTTCATTCAGAAACTCAATATTTTAATCTAAACAGTAAAATATAACTCAAGTTGTCTTTTAAATATTTCGTATGTTTTTATTGCCTCGATTTACGTTTCAGAGAAATTTCAAGACTTTTTTTGTATACTGTGGGCCTTTGGGAACAATAGTACTAAAACAATTTAAAAAGAAATCGTATCAAATGTTTTGCGTCATTGTTTCAGTCGGCGCTTTCTTCAAGTTAGCGATTGTGCGATCGCTTCAAATAGTATAATAAATTCGAAGTTCCACCACCCTTACAGTAAATTCGCCCACAAAGTTTACAGCATACGACTTTATTATTACCTTTAACTCAATTAAAGAATTTCCATGCGACGGATATCCGATTTGGTGCCATTTTATTCCACTCACAACTACCGTCAGTCCGTACACGCCGGTCGTCGTTGAGCTAACTGTCGCTTCTCTCCGAACCACCGCATCCCTCCGTATGTCCCCTGTTCCACTTACGGTAGTACCGGAGATCACCGGTGGAGAGCTTTATTCGTAATCTCCGAGTCCTCCGCGGTAGTAGTCACTCCGATGAACAACACTAATTTTAAGATTATAATTTTCATCTCATTTCCTATTCATATACCAGGTATTTATTTTTATGTACTTACATGAGACAAACGTGGAAATTCTTAAATTTCAGACGGTACAAAACTTCATACGACACTTTACTTAAAAAAATGTGGATATCAAGTCGTATTTAAAGCGGACTCAAACGTACCGCACGCACATAATGAGTCTTTTGAAGTGTTTTTATTCTTATTTGACTTTCATCAAGTAAGTATCACAAGTCTTTGAAAGAAACTGCTGCAGAAAGAGAGTGTAATTATGAATGCAGAAACTAGCAAATGGTCCTTACGTTTTAAACTCCGATATCGATTTTCTGCGGAGCTCTTTGCTTAATGTGAGATCTCTCTTACGTGGCTTTGTGTGGCACAGCTTAATAATAAATAGTTCTTCATCCACAGTCTCGAGTGGGTTATGTTTTAAGTGGAGGCATTTAAAATATAAGAGCTGCAATTTTTTTAATGAGCACAAAGAGGCAAAATTTTAACGTATGAATGTCTAACTTAGTGGTTTAGATTAAAATAATGGTTGAAAATTATAAATACTATCTCTTGGCGAAAGTAGACACCTCTCCTTCTTATCCATATGTTGTTTCCTTCGTCTGTCTTTTCCTTCCTCCTTCATATCGTCTTCGTTGATACAGGATGTCTAAAAATAAGCGACGTAACTTCAGAACTGTATTTCTCATATGAGGAGAAACTATTCAAAACGTAAATTGTCATATGTAACAAAACTTTCGGGAGAAACAAAAAATACTTATTTACCAATGTATTTGTAGTATAAAGATGAATAAAATCTTGTTTAAATCTTGATTGAAGGTGAAAAAACCACACATGTCAATAAAAACAGCTTTTAAAATTATAAAAGCTATAGCAATATTTAACTTGGATAACTTATGTTTTCATGCGGTGGATACCTTAGGTACATCCCACGTGCCATCATCTTCTAAAATCGCAAGCCCTGCAGCAGAATCTGCCGTACGCAGTAAACGTCATAAATACAGGGATATCATTTTATTTTTACTAACATTTTTAATATTAACCTGGCTATACCTTTCTATTAACGATTGAAACAGGAAACACCGTTTGCTACCCCTTCCATGACTGGAGTTCGATGATACTGGCGTAAAATACAAATCACTTTACTAGGTATAGGAGGGAAGAAAAGTAGTTCATCCGTTTATGTAAACTAGGTAATATCGCAATTTTGAGTTTGATAATTTTCATTAGGTTTTTGTTTAATCAAAATACAGTACTGTATTAACACTTAGTGTTTTTACTCACGAATTGAGCTATCCATTCGGACGTATTAATTATGCAGTGTATATTGTACTGTTACAGCACATTAGCGTACAATATAGAGAATGAAGTTAAATTGAAAAATAATCATAATATGAATATTTAAACACAGTTTTGAAAATGGTGGCCGTTCATTTCGATACAGGCTTCAGTTCTTTTGTGCATACTATCGCACTATAGACTATTGCACCTAATTCCAATTACCAGTTTCGTCCTTCATACTTAGTAACTCATGTGGAATAATTCTGTACCCACTCTATAAAAGAGTACCTTAAATTCAGTCTTCACTTCTGCCCGACACGCACAGATAAAAATACTCAGACATGCTATCTACTGTCCGTCCAAGTGTCGTAGAAAGAGGGGGAATAACGTGATAGTTAATTACTTAACGAGGCCCTTTTATTTAAGTTATTTTAAACAGTGGCATAATATTACGCAGACGTCCAATTAATTCCCAACAGAAATTAATGTTCTCAGAAAAGAGCTAAGAAAGCCCAGCCACTAATCTTTACAGTGGAGCGAGCAGAAGCAGGTGGGGGAAATCGGGATGCGACGTAGGTAAACGGACGACAGTACCTGTGGGAAAATATGATTCAATATTGGAAATTTTCGTCACTGGAAAATGCGAACATATTTTTGGAACGTACTATAATGACTAACTCAGTACTGCGGCCTTGGTTCTGTGTGGAGGACAGTTGGAACTTCGTTAGTAGAAGGGGTGGGAGTGAAGTACATTAAAAAACTCAGGTACAATAAAAGTTGAAGTAAAAATAGAATGATGTCCCTGTAAAAGATGTCTAGATATAAGCGGCGTAACTTCAGAATTGTATTTCTCATACGAGAGGCAACTATTCAGAAAGTAAATTGTCACATGTAACAAAATTTTCAGGAGAAACAAAAAATTACGCATTTACCAATATATCTGTAGTAGAAAGATGAGTAAAATATTGTTCAAATATACGATTGAAGGTGAAAAAAGCCTCATATCTCAATAAAAACTGTTTTAAAAATTATAAAAACCATAGCAACATTTAACTTGGACAATTTATGTTTTGATGCGGTTAGGCGAACATTTTATGAATTCATAGAATTGTGACAGTCTTATTTTAACAAGGACACGTGAATTTCTACTCATTATATGTGTCGGCGATTAATTTTTGTTATGTTGTCTGTCTGGATACTGTATGAACTGTGTTGCCAGTGACTTCTTAACTTTTGATGCCGAAAATTCAGTATTCTGTGATTGGGATTTAAAACCAGAGTCCGGTGACAGATGTGGCCACTTCGCAGTCGAATTGCTGCTGGTTATGATAGAATAAGAAACACTCCAGGAATTTCTGCTCATTAAATGTTGTGTTGGCGATTAATTTTTGTTGTGTTTTCCGTCCGATGAAAGTACGATATTGTTGGTATCGCACAATTTGCCATTTTCATTTGAAGTATGGTTCAATATCTTTGTGTGAAGAGGAATTCTTAGAAACAATTCCTTTAAAGGACAAAACTACAGGATAAGATATTTCCGCGGTTTTTCAGGATACCGTAAAAAATTGCAGTTGTCATAGGAAAACTTGTGTCTGTTTTTACAGACTAGAGATGGACAAAACTAACTGCCGCTCTCGCTCGCTGTATTTGTTGCATTTGTCTTTCGAGTCTCGTCTCGTCATTCTCGTGCGCTTCGAGTCACGCTTATCATTCTCGAAATAGCATTTGGTCGGCGTGGAAAGATTTCGTAACTTTGAATAACATACATAATTGAAATAAATAACATTATAAATGTTTAAATGAGACAAAAAGACAAAACAGAAAAGTATCTTAGTTACCAAATGTTGTGCTTCTATTATATGATATTACTTATGTTTATATAAATTAAAAAAAAAACAATTCTCAAATAAATTTGCATTTCTAAGAAACATAAAACATAACGTTAATATATTTTTACTTGAGATTGCACACTTGATCTCAAACATATGAAAAGAAAATTTCTAGCCTTTTAATAAGGGCCTAGTTAATAAATGAAGACTAGGGAACGGATTATTATACACCGAAAAGTAGAGATGATGTTTCAAATAGGCTACTTGATTGTTTATACATGTATAACATTTGCCAAAGTACATAGATAGAAGTTCAGTCAGGTATAAACATCTGTGGCGATTCAAGGCTGCTTGGCATTAGAGACCGGGAGTGATCAATCTCGGCGTCTCGAAACACTCACAAGCAGTCTTTGCGTCAACGACGCGACGTTTAGACCATTGTCGTGCGGGTTTTCGTCTTTCCGGGCGCCGTTAGTCTTATTTTCTCAATCGTTGTTCATCTCTACCACAGACGTAGCTCCAGCTATGATTGACAAAATTGGCTTGTTTCCCGTTTGCAATATAAAATTACAAGCATATGGCTCGAGTATTTTGTCAGTCGATACACGATGTACTTAATCAAGGATGTTTTGTTTTTTTTTTTTAACCTTGGGGATTTAGTGAAGTGAATTTTTAATGGCAGGCAGAGTAACTACCTCATGCCCCCATGTTTTAGATTGCTACCAGTGCACTTCATTAGAACCAGGTACCCAGCTTCGAAGCCGTTAGCCCTGTGAACTTACAATATATTTATGTTCCCCTATTATCATAATTCAGGGTTTATATCTAAGAAATTAGCAAGTTCTTGCAACTGCTTGCTAAGAAGAGAGGGATCACGCTGACTCCAACTCCATCTGAAGTGAAATATCAAGGATGTTTTTGCGCCAAAGTTCTTAAATTTGAACACATTATTGCAACCGTAGTGGAGACAGTTTTATTACATCTGCAGGACTAAATCACAAAAAATGAAAATAATTTTTACAGGCTGTCGAATACCCACATACAGCTTTTTCTTATTTTTGTGTTTAAGATGGTTGAGTCGAGGTGTGACTCTTGAATAATCTTTCCATTTTAGGGAAGAGATCAGATTGTTTCTTGAAATGAAACAAAAAAACATTTCGGAGCTCACAGACACAACGTGGATACCATATTTTGCATTTCTGTATGATGTTACAGGTCATTTGAATTTTTGTGCACGTCCTTGCAGGGTAGAGACAAATTTATAACGTTCATATGTGAACAGATTAAAACGTTCCTTGAAATTTTTGTGGTAATACAGAGTTAATTAAATTACAATTTATTTTGCATTATTAGCCTATTACGATATTTGGGTAAAGAGTTTTGCTGTGTAGAAATATTTAATTTAAGTTATATAAATATCATGTTATTATAAGTCTGTATGTGTCTCAATCATCAACAATATTAGTAATATTATATTTTCATTACTATATAATAAAGTAAATGATACTCGGGAGGAAATTAAACACAGCATAAATATGGGAAATGCCTGTTAGTATTCGGTTGAGAAGCTTTTATCATCCAGTCTGCTGTCAAAAAGTCTGAAAGTTAGAATTTATAAAACAGTTATATTACCAGTTGTTCTTTATGGTTGTGAAACTTGGACTCTCACTTTGAGAGAGGAACGGAGATTAAGGGTGTTTGAGAATAAGATTCTTAGGAAAATATTTGGGGCTGAGAGGGATGAAGTTACAGGAGAATGGAGAAAGTTACACAACGCAGAACTGCACGCATTGTATTTTTTCACCTGACATGATTAGGGACATTAAATCCAGACGTTTGAGATGGGCAGGGCATGTAGTACGTATGGGCGATTCCAGAAATGCATATAGAGTGTTAGTTGGGAGGCCGGAGGGAAAAAGACCTTTAGGGAGGCCGAGACGTAGATGGGAAGATAATATTAAAATGGATTTGAGGGAGGTGGGATATGATGTTAGAGAGTGGATTAATCTTGCACAGGATAGGGACCAATGGCGGGCTTATGTGTGGGCGACAATGAACCTCCGGGTTCCTTGAAAGCCATAAGTAAGTAAATGGTGGTGGTGGTGGTGGTGATGATGATGATGATGATGATGATGATGATGATTAGGAGGAAGTATATAATAGAGGGGACTAGGAATATAACGATAAAGGTATCGAAGTGGAAAAGACGAGCATGATTTTAGGAATAAAATTGCATTCAGATTATACATACTATAAGAAGCCCTGCACACATGGCAACATCTTCGACGCACTTGTTTTGCACATAATCTAAACAGAGAACTGCAGGCGTGAGTATTTTCTTTCCATACCACATACAAATCCTCAGACTGAGGTTCTGGCTGATATGTAATTCTAGTATAATCAGGCAGTACATCTCACTTGACCCGACGATATGGTGTCAGAGGAAGAACAATTTATTGTTTATATGCATCTGAATTTGACTAGTGTAATACGTTACTAGTGAGCGATGTAAGCAATGGAGGGAGAAAGGAACTGGCCACCCTAACCTACAATGTTCTGGCTTAGTTTCCTCATCAGTGGTGCATGATTGGTATCACTTACTAGGTTCCAACCTGTCTCCCAACAGTTGATTACACAACAACATCATACAACTTCAATTAATAATGTCTATACAGTATATTGTAGGCGTTGTAAAATTCCTTTGGAGAACGAAAAGTTACATTTGTTTGGATAACATTTGTGCACATTTAAAGGACAAAACTAAAATTCTTCCAATCATTTATTATCGTAATACACTGCTTTCAAAATTGACTGAATATATTGGGAATTAAATCAATAGCTTTCCCAAAACACGCTATGAAATGTTTCACATAAACCAATTTTTATCTCCAAAGGAAGCAAAAACGAGCAAAATTGTATTTATTTTTTTGTTTGAAATGCCTCAAAGAATAACCCTCTAAAATTAATGACATGATTTACGGTTCACTCTGTATAGGGTAAAGGTTGGTAATAGTGTGATAGTAATAATATCATTATAGTTTTTTTGAGAAATTTTTTACAAATTTACTGAGCGAGAGAAGGACCGGTTTTGTGCAGAAAGTTGTCCACGAACATTCCCTTAATATGTTGATGCAAAAAAAAAAAATTACCCCACAATCAGTTTCGAGATGCATGAGCAACAGCCACAAGAGGTGTGTCGTGAGAAACAAGTCATATATGAGCCTTGTTGTCAGCATCTCGGAGCACAATACCACATCACACATTGGACAGTTTTTGGGCTCATGTTCGGTGCCCGTGGCACGATCCCACATGAAACTTTAAATCAACTTGAACAATTTAAAATTTCTGATGCAACGATTGATGCCATAGGATCTGATGTGTTAAAATCATCCTTAGCTATAATTATTAATCATTTGTACCCAACAAACTTTTATTGTAAATGATTTCCTATGTTTTCGTATCATTTATCTTAATGTTTTCTTTTTTCTTTCAAATTGTCACACAATTGGTTTTAATGATTATTCTTTACGAATTGATTAGTAGGCCGATCTATTCGAACCCTTATTTAGGGCGGCTTTTTGTAGTATCACAATATTACCAACCTTTACCCTATTTGATCATTTATACACTTCTTCGTTCTGTAGCAAATTTATAATTTTCCTTGAATTCTTTCTTTCTTCTATAACCTTATTCATTCGATAATTAATTAACAATCCGTCTATCATAACAGATGAAAATATAGGTCCGGAAAACAATTGAAAAAATATGGATATATGGAATAGAGAAAAATCAATACAATAGGTAGCAATCATAGTACAATATGCAATTTAGAAAGTTTAAAAATTAAACATTATATAAATGATGATGTAAAATATCTACGGATTTCTTTAAGATATTTTAACAAATATTTTTAATATCTTGGTATGTCATATCATATTGTTTTAAAATGTCAATACTGTATTTATATGCCAATCTCATCTTATCTTATTCTTATATTGAAAAGTTTAATAAGGTAATATGCATTTTTTGTGCTTTTCTGTCTAATTTCTGCTTATTGAACTAAGTTCATTATGAACAGCTTTGTGTGTCAAAGTTTATTTTCCCGTTTTGAGAGAAGATTGTGAATTTAATTCCTCCTTTTATTTTACATTTATTACTGATTATTGAGAAGAAAATATCCATGGTATTGGCTCAATGGATGGCGTTTGCTCTTTCCATCTAAGTGGTTCTGGCATGAGAAATGGCAGAGAATTATCTTCAATCCATGACACTGGGTATTTTTTCCTGGCCATATGTTGTTTTTATTGTTTCAACGGTAGATCTGTGTCTGCAATGTGTGCTTGTCTAGTGTTTGTCCACGATACCAAACTTTCCCTACACAAAGTAGGATTTTAAATCGGTACGAAAGCATAAGGTAAAACATACGAAGAAAGACGGAGAAATAGGCTAAATGTTGGCATAGTATTTATTGAGACTATTACACTTTTACTACGTCACACTATTTTTGACCAATAAAACGGTCTTTCAACCAATCATGGCTGCTTATCGCACAATTTTATCGCGTCCCTAGCATTTGTTTATTTTCATCACTACCCTAGCATTTGTTTCTTTGTTTGCCAACATTTCAAACTGTACTGGTCTGTAAGTCAAAAAACAGAAAATTACAAACCACTCCAGTCGATGCACAGCACTTTCAAATATGACTCGCATTGGCATTCAAGAACAAGAATCAATAAAGATCACTGGTCATAGCTATGCATCTTCCCTGAAACCCTTTTTACAAATAAATGAAGAGCACCATTCGGAAATCCTGAATAAGTTGAGGGATATACCATGTACCTCAACGAGTTCATTTTTTTTACGCACACGTCCAATATAACATCAACTGAACCACCAACCACTAAAACATTGAAATTTTAAAATTGTACTTTCAATAATTGTTTCTTTTAAAATTATGTTTATTTTTTATTTCATCATCATTAATTAAAACGTTTCTTGTTTATTTCATCATCCCCAATTAAAACTTTTGTAACACTTGTTTATATTATTTAGGTTATGTTTGTTATAGCTTCTGCTATATGATATTATGGATAGTCACGTACCAGAGATTGTTTAATACTAAGATTTATTGAAAATCATCTGTCAAGTGACGTTGATTACTGGGATCGGGATGATTGAAGTGGAATGCAAATGTTTTAATAAAAATGAAACTGAATCAACAAAGCCTTCTTGACTAGTAACCGTCCACAGAGTTCAATGAAGATTCCGTAGTTGGCACAACTGATAACAAGAAAACAAGCTAATCATAACACACTACTGCCATCTAGCGTAATGTTGAGATGGTACAATAATACATTTGAAGACAGTTGTATTTTCGTAAGCCAATTAATATTTTATTGTATTGGAGTACTTTGTTACTTCTAATCTTTATATACTTTCTTCTAATCGTGTAATAGTCAATTAAATCTCACTCGAGTTTTGATTTTCTCTAGATAAACTAAAGCCTCTAGTGAGATTACTGTTGATAAAATTTTAGATCTGGAATAGTAATACAGGTCTATTGCAAAATTCTCAAGGGAGGTTTCTGCTTTCTCGTGTTGCTTGTGGGCATATGATAACCTGTCGTCGATAGCTGGGAAAAGGACAATCTGTTTTCATGTAAGATCGCTTGGTCTCATGAGAGAACCTGAGTCACAAACAGGAGCAACGAATAATCGGGTCGTTTCCGTGGTAACAGCAAGAGCATTCTGTCCTCGCTCCAGAGACGGCGTTGAAGCTCCTCGGACGCTCATAAAACAGAAGCGACAATTACATTGCATAAGCTCAACTCCGAATTTACCATCCTCTATGTTTAAGTTCCCGCTTTCATTCTATCTGTATCTTCCTCTCTGTTTTCTCACACACATATCCACTATCATATCCACATTAGGTGCATTCCACGGCAACTGACGCAACATTTGGAAGTCAAGACTAGAATTTAATAAGGTAATCAGCCACCGGCGTAGCTCAGTCGGCTAAGGCGCTTGCCTGTCGATCGGAGTTTCGTTCGGGCGCGTGTTTGATTATAGCTTGGGCTGATTACCTGGTTAGGTTTTTTCCGAGGTTTTCTCCAACCACAAGGCAAACGTCAGGTAATTTAAGGCGCATTCTCGACCTCATCCCACCAAATATCATCTCTCTATCATCAATCCCATCGACGCTAAATAACCTCGTAGTTGATACAGCGAGGAAATCTACAATTTTTGCCTAGCATAGACACATTGATAAGTGAACAAATATGAGTAATAATATTTCAAAATACGATAGTCACAGATGGATTAAAAAATCCATTTTTAGTCAGTTGCGTTCAACTGCGTGAAATTCCAAATATATATTGGAAAAAGTGAAATGTGCTATTTGAAAGAAAAATGAATTTATATATGTATGTACTGTACCTACTGGTAGATTGTTTAAAAATATATTTTTTCGCAGAGTGTAGACCAGATTCGATTAAAAAAAATGCATGAATACCCGGAACTTTCAAAAGAAGCTCTTACATTTTTATTATAACATTTTCAACCTCACATTTATGCAAAATAAGCTTCTGGTCTATGATTTCCATCGAAACAAAGACGAGAAATCTGATTGAACTTGAAAGGGATATCCCTCATGTGTGTATCGAATACAGAGTCCAGATTTAAGAGGTACTTTCTGAAAAACAGACACATTTGTCGCAATAATAACAATATATTTTGCTTTAGTGCATAAGTGCTGCAACTCTTTTATTATTATGTTAAATGTTCTTTATGTTTCTGAACACATAGTAAGTGTATGACACTGTAATAGAGAGTCTTTCTTATTTTGTAAATAATGTCGTGATCCCCTCAGAACTTTTTACGATCCCAGTTTGGAAGCCACTGTCCTAGCAGATGACCAGTTTTTTCGTCGTGTCTTCTGTTGTACAGCATTTCTACGTCTCCGTTCAGATTTATTTTCTTCTGCCATTTTATTTCTGTAATTTCTCTGTTTTAGGCGCCATGTCTCCTCATACTTCAAAAAATCTGGAAACTTGAAGTCCTTGCACTGTTTTCTCTCTACCAATAGCTTTTTTCAGCTCTATAAACATTTTTTCTATACAGTAACTGATGCAACACGAGGATAGTTGCATCAGTTATGAAAAAATCATTTGCGTCAGTTATCATAACTGCTACCAAACTAGGATGACCAGATTCACATCGATAAAAAAGAGGTCACAAAACTTCAAAAAGGAGGACATTGTTGGAAAAAAGAGGACAGAAAATATGTATTTAGATTTAGGCTTAGGCATATATTATAGGCTACTTTAAATTACGTCAATATCTATTTTATTACAAAATATTTACAGTATAGAATTAGGCTTATATCATACTTAAAAGTAAATTAATATCTATTTATTACAAAATAATTATGAAACAACTTAATAATAATGAGTAAGCTGCGGATTTATGCCTATATGCCTATTTTAATCATTAACCTGAAGGCGGGAGATTTTAGTTTACATATCCATTTTAAGACATTGTGAGTATTATATGCGAATACGATAGTGCCTATAATTCCCTATTTCACTAGTAAATGCCTATTTGCTTATAAATGCCTCAAAGTTGCCTAAATATCCGTATTATATATTATACTTGAATTTACTGACCATTCTATCGATATTTTTTAATCTGTAATTTGTTTCTTTTTTATCTAGCAGAGGGAAGTGATATAGAACTATCGATAATTCTGTGTGTTACGTTTCACAGCCGGCAGAGCGCGGAGAAATAGAATACTTTAAAATCAACCAATAAGAAAAAATGTATTTCGAAAGCAGCATGAATCATTGTGGTAGCTGACTGGGGTAGTTGTTTTAAACTGTGCATCCGTTTTGTGAGTTTGTGAATTAAGTATGGAGTTGAGTTTTCTGCTATAATACGTTAAGTATACCGTGGAGATATGCCAAAGCAGAAGTCATCAGAAGCACTGATTGGAAAATACATTGACATTACCGCGTTCCCACTGGTTTGGTCCCCAGCTGAGATTGGATCCCTGAAGTATTGCCCATCACTTCGTGTGAAGTGGAAGGGAGTTCCTCCCACTTTAAGAACATTCTTACAGACAATAGACATCAGTTCTCATTACAACATTTGGACGAGTATTTAGTTATTCACTGCCATAAGGACATTCCTATAGAAACTAGTGTATAATGCTATGCTATGGTCGTGTTAGCCATTAAGAATTAGAAATTTGTTAGTGCCTTTTTAAATGCCTACTTTAGAATTTTGAATGCCTATTTTGCCTGCCTATTCCAACTGCTTTTAGTGCCTAAAAATCCGCAGTTTGATAATAATTTTACAGTTAGCTACATATGAAAGTCAAGGGAACTATAATTATTAAAGAGGACAGAAAATATCTTTTTAGATTTACATTCGAACCTCGATCTCTCGATTTACTAGCTACCTGTGAGCAATGACCATAACAAGGGGGAGCAAACAGAGTTATTATGAACGTTGGCAAGGAGTGCATTCCGTCGTTGCCGCTGCCACCTACAGGCAAGTTACTTGAAAAAGGCGTCAAATCAGATAATTTCAAAATATCAGGCATACAAGTTACGAAAAGGAGGACATTTCTTGATTTTTTTTTTAAAATCCGTTCGGACCACGGATAAAGGCATAAAAAGGAGAACATGTCCGGACAAAAGAGGACGTCTGGTCACGCTATACCAAACTAACTGATAAGAAGTCACCATTTTTGCATCAATTTGTGTCATATTGCCTGTTCTGCATCACATCTAGGAATCCTAGATCAGCGGTCGTCAGCATTCCCTACAATGGTTATTACGTACGCAGTGAATCAGAGAATGGACCACAGCGCTGGAGGGAGAGGGAGAAAGCTGCCTTAGTTGATGCGGGCGATCAGAGGAAAGTGGTCATTAAATCTGTGAGTGGCGTGTGTACGTGATAGCTGAAAGTTCAGATAGGGTGTGCGTATGTCTATTATTCCTACGTTGTTTAATCCTTCACGCGAGGAGGCATTCCTTTACACAGTTTGAAAATGTTATACGACGTTTAATTTGCGATAAGGTCTTCAATGCGATGAGAAACTATAACCAGCAGTGTCGCTATGACAACTATATATATATATATATATATATATATATTATTTTAATGTACCGAGGTACATATTATGATATTTCCATGCAGATATTCTGCGTCATCATACGATGAAAGAGTAATGGAACGGAGAAAAATCCTCTCCGGCACCGGGATTTGAACCGGGGTTTTCAGCTCTACGTCCTGACGCTTTATCCAATAAGCCACACCGGATACCCATCCCGGTGTCGGACAGAATCGTCTCAGTTTAATTCCAACTCTTCGGTTCCCTCTAGTGGCCGCCCTCTGCACTACGTCATAGATGTCTATGAACGTAGGACTGAAGTCCACATACATGTGCTGAGGTGCACTCGTTATGAGTGATTTTTCTCCGTTCCATTAGCCTACTCTTTCATCGTATGATGACGCAGAATATCTGCATGGAAATATCATATGTACTTCGGTACATTAAAATAATATATATGATAAGCGTAAATCACTTCGTGGTTTAAGACGGCGCTTATTCCGTCGGATCCCGGCCAGCTAGTCACTCATAACGAGTGCACCTCAGCATGTGTGTGGACTTCGATCCCACGTTCATAGACATCTATGACGTAGTGCAAAGGGCGGCCATTAGAGAGAACCCAAGAGTTGGACCTTAAACTGAGACGATTCTGTCCGACGCCGGGATGGGTATCCGGTGTGGCTTAGTGGATAAAGCATCAGCACGTAGAGCTGAAAACCCGGGTTCAAATCCCGGTGCCGGAAGGGATTTTTTTCCGTTCCATTACTCTTTCATCGCACTATGACAACTAGCATGGGCTAATGATTACTGCAAATGAAAAGATGATGAAAGAATCGCAATGGTGAAGCACAGCTGAACCTTAGTGAAGATTTTAAGTTCTCATTCGCGAGTCTGTTGCTCTGGCGTGGCTTAGCCAACTTCATAATGGAAAAGTGTGTGTGTTTGTGTGTATTTATTAACACTACAATTGGGTATACACCCGGTGGCAGTGATATCCAATAATAACATTGCGATAATTAAATTAATAAAATTTACAATAATTACAGCAATACAAAATAAAATAAACGTAAATTTACTTCTAACTATACATAAATAGATGCAATACACCTAGGAATATAAATAAAAACTATGCTATTAATAACGCCTACAATAAGCAAAAGTAAACCTAACCTATAAGTGCTTATGAGCCTCTCAAAAACATATTATGTTGAGCCAAACATGTTCAAAATGCGTGCTGCCAGATGATTTTGGAATTTGGGATTTTTCTTGAAGTTTTCTTTCTGTTTTAGACTACTTTTCCTATATTTGACAGAAATGAAAAGCCAGAATATTTATTTTCACAATATCCATATTTGTGTTGATTTTGAATACATAATCACTTTTTGCAGTTTTATTTCCAGATGTTTGTTTCCTTGTTACTTGTAACTGCTTTGCCCAAAGAATTAACACAATTTGAATAAAACACAGAATTTCTAGGTTATTGTCTTTAACAGAAACAAGAACTTCTTTTGCGGAGCTCTGGAAAAATAAATAACGAAGAAACTAGTGAAGTGCTTTGTGTGGAGTGTAGCATTGTATGGGGCAGAAACATGGACATCACAACGAAGTGACGAAAAGCGAATAGAAGTATTTGAAATGTGGATATCGAAAAGAATGGAACGTGTGAAGTCAAGAGACAGAGTAAGAAATTAAGCTGTGTTAAAAAGAGTGGGTGAAGAAAGAATGATGTTGAAACTGATCAGAAAGAAGAAAAGGAATTGGTTGGGTCACTGCCTACTGAAGGATGCACTGGAAGGAATGGTGAACGGGAGAAGAGTTCGTGGCAGAAGAATATATCAGATGATAAACGACATTAAGATAAATGTATGTATGTATATATGTATGTATGTATGTATGTATGTATGTATTAACACTACAATTGGGTAGTGGCAGTGATATATAATATACAATAATTACAATTACAAGATAAGAAATAAAATAAACGTAAATCTATAAATAGTAGATGCAATAGACCTAGGACTATAATTAAAAACTATTCTATAATAACGCCTACGATAAGCAAAAGTAAATCTAACTTATAAGTACTTCTATTTCACCAAATTATTACCAATTTAAATAATTACATATCACCTTAATTAATTACATATCAACTTAATTAATTACATACCAACTTAATTACATATAATCTTAATTAATTACATATCACCTTAATTTATTTACATATCAACTAAATTACATATCATCTTAATTAATTACATATCAACTTAATTATTTTACATATCAACTTAATTAATTATATATCAATTCAATTAGGTACATGACACAACTTAAATAATTACACTGCACCTCCAATTACATTTTCAGTCTAATCTTCTCAACCTTTCCCTAAATGTATTGAGTTTAAGAGGACCACCCTGAAAGATTGCCGCAGGTAAGCTGTTCCAGTCTACTATTGTGCGGTTAAGAAAAGAAAATTTTGCCACGTCCGTTCTTTGTTTTCTGCGTTTAAACTTCCTAATATGATCAGCCCTTCCTAAGTATGATGGTGTTGCTAATCTAGCATTGATATCGGTCCATGCTTTGTGTCCCATTTGTGCCTTAAACAACGCGGTGAGTCTGGTTTTTCGTCGCCTTGATTTGAGAAATTCCCACCCTAAGTCTTTTACTATCTCCTCACCATGTCCCTTCCCCATTTTGACATATTTCGCTACCTTGCGTGGACCTTTTCTATTGAATCCATTTGGTTTTGTCTGTACGGATCCCAACCTACCGCTCCACATTCCATAATTGGACGAACAAGGGTTTTGTACGCTAATTCTTTTGACTTTCGGTTAGATTTCTTCAGAATAGGCACAGAGAAATGTAGTGCTTTCCAGGCTTTCCTTGTGGTATTAGTGACTTGTTCCTTCCAACCCAGTTTGTTACTTAAATATATACCTAGGTATTTACAAGTGTTCACTTGTGGCACCGATGTACCATTCAGCTGATATCCGAGATAAATTTCTTTATGCGTTCTACAGAAGGATATTGACATACTTTTACTGACATTGATTTTCATTTTATTTTCTGTCGTCCAGGTTTCAATAATAATAATAATAATAATAATAATAATAATAATAATAATAATAATAATAATAATAGTAATAATAATAATAGTAATAATAATAATAATAATAAAAATAATAATAATTTATTTAATCTGGCGAGCTAAGACCAGTTGGCCTTCTCTTCCGCCCGATCAGACTCTAATTCTAATTGAATACAATAAGCTTGCGGTGGTGATTACATTAATATCTAAGATCAAAAAACAACATGAAAGTAAATAATGAAAGTAAAAGTAAATAATGAACGTTAGATAAGTAATGTTCTTTAGACAATAATAAACATATAACTTTTGGATCATAGGAGACAAAGAGGAAAGCAGAAAATAGGAAAGCTTGGAGAAAGCTGGTTTTACAGTAAAAGACCTGACCTTGGGCAGAACGCTTACTGAATGAATGACAGTGTTTTTACCAAAGGCAAGTCTTAAACTGCAAAGTCAGCATTCTCCTATCTTTTCTATTTTCCGCCTTCATTTTAATCTCTGCATATGATACATATATCTTAATGTTGTCTAACATCTGATATAAATGCTATCCCGTTGCTTTCCGCACACCACTCTCTCTTTCACATCCTAAAAGTTCCCAGAGGGCCCCAGCGTGGAGGTGAGGAGAGTGGATTTGACTAATTAGGTCCTTCGGACTTCATCCAAATTAACCGCAAGGGTTAAATATCAGCTCTATCAGGGTTTTTGACCCGGTGAGAGATCGGAAAACCCCAAATAGTATTTACCGCCCTTATTAGCATTATAAACGAAAATGATGAGTATTTATTAATTACATACAATGTACTGATGAATTTCAATAACAAGTAATTTTTGGTACGATCGAGAAGCCGCCACTGCAATACTGTTTACCCGTCTGCAGTCATTAATACACTAGCATGCTTGCTTGTATGAGAAGCTAGCGCGAAAATGCACTATGCTGATGACTGCTGTCCTAGATGAACACAAAATGAGACGAAAGAAGACATAATACTTTGACAGTGGGCAAACATTAATTCCAATTCAAACCATGTCTTAACCACTATATATGCCACGTCTGGATATTTTTTTTTTATTTTATTGGGTTATTTTACGACGCTGTATCAACAACGTCTGGATATAAATAATTAATGTGCTATATTACACTTTTACATTAATTACAATAGATTCTATCAAGTCGCAACGTCATTGTCACGAACACTTGTAATGACGCGAGTAGTAATTACGTCACTCATTGGCTTGGCATCCACTCACACATCACACGGGCTTGAATGGGAATCATTATTGAAGCAGAGGCAGTCGTGACGTCATTAATATGACAACTGGAGTGATACTAAAATTTCTCTGTTTATTTGTTTGCCAGACCGGAAATTGAATTGTGATTGTTATTAAATATTTCTTTACTTGTAAAACTACGTTATCAGTAAGTATTTCAAATTTATACTTTCACACAAGTTCTTATCATCTAAATTCACACACGCCACTTTCTTCAGGTCCTACAACTTTTTAAGACGAAATTTTAGCCTTCTCAACAAGATTTCTCCATTTCTTCGTATCCTGGATTATTGTTGTCTAAGAACTTTTTATCATATTATCCGTCCGTCTAAGTTTGGATCCTTTATATACTTTCGTTAATAACGGTTTTGAATTATTTGTTTTAACTAATTTTTCATGTCATTCTATTCGCATTAACACAACAGAACAACTCTATTTCTTGGCATTTATCAAAAAGTATGTTTTTAATGTAAGATCACAGTCTAGTATATAGAGTTACGAAGCTCAATACGTAGTAAATATGCATCCACATATAGTTGGTAACCACTAGGATCGCTAATATGCCTCATTACAGACAATGCGAAATAGTGCCGGCATAGTCTATTTTCCTAGCACCCTCACAACTCAGGCTTCGTGACTGTATATACTAGACTGTGGTAAGATCCTGTTAAGTTCACTGTTTGTTTTTATTCTCCAAGTACGTTTCGGTTCATTTGTTTATCCATAAATTTCTCTTGAAATTTTCATTTCTAAAATTATTAATTTTTGTTTTATAAATTATTTTATGAACCAATCTTCAGAGACACAAATAACTTCGGGTTATAATACGTATAAATTTCCATCTTGACTAGTTTAGATAAAAAGTCACACACAAAAATTACATGAATGACAGAATCACTTTTAAAAACTCTTACATGTAAATAAAAACAATATGACATAAATAAAAAAAAAGTTTTAGCACTTCAGATACTAGCAAAATTGTTTATGGGTATTGTGTAAAATTATTTTTTTTTGCACGATAGTGTGTTTCTCTACGTTACAGAAAATGGACGTCACAATTGAAAGTTGATTGTACTGAATTCAGTGTTGCCAACCTTGATAAGTAGGCCTATGTTAAAAAATTATAACTTGCTCTAGAGTTGTAATGAAAACCACTGCCTCCTATTATGCTACAATTCTTCAATGCATGCAAAATTCCTACGCAAAAGAAGTGTTAATTTCTATATATTATATTTTTCAATGATTATAAAAAGTATGGGGACGGAGTGAATATATATAGATAACATGAAAATGTAAGAAAGATTTTGATTGGCTTGGTTCAGAGTAGGGATTTGGAGGTTAAGAAATAAAAGAGATAATTGCCCTTTATGCGAAAATAGAGAAGATGATATTCATAAACTCCTTGAGTGTCATTTTACTAAAGAAATTCGTGAAAAATTCATAAAGGAAAAATTCTTATCAATGAACAAAGAAATTGAAATTAAAAAAGAAGTAATCAATAACAAGAATCTGAATTTACAAAAAACAAATAGGATTCTTTCTGTTATTGTTTAAAAATAAAATAAATGAAATAATAATAATAATAATAATAATAATAATAATAATAATAATAATAATAATAATAAATTATTTATTTTAGCTGGCAGAGCTAAGGCCATAAGACCTTCTCTTCCACTCAACCAGCAAAAAGTATACATACATATGTATGAACTTACAAAGAATTCAACAATTTGATTTAGATAAAAGTTGCATGCATACAAGAGATTATTTACGAATTAAATAGGAAAATACTATGAACTACTAATTAAACAAAGAAATACAAACTGGTTAGCAGAATTAAGCTAAAATACATATAATGTTAATATATATCAAATAATGTGACATAATAGAAAAAGATTATTATGAGACAATTTTGAAAATACAGCACTATCAGGATGCATGTCTAAAGGAAGGAGTAACAATGTAGTCAGTGATAGTTTAAGTCAGTATGATTGGAGTGAAATACTAAGAAGGTTATCTTTTAAGCTGTATTTAAAAGTGTTTATTGTCTTGCAGCCCCTAATACTTTGTGACAGGGAATTCCATTGTCGCGAGGTGGATACTGTAAAAAATGATCAATAACGAGATGTTCTATAAAGAGGTATACTTAACGTGCCACAGATAAGTGATCTGGTATTTACGTCGTGGTTAGAGTATAGATAAGAGAAACGAGACAAAAGGTAATTTGTTGTTGAAGTTAATGAGAAACTAGAAATGAATGGGTAAATTTAGACAAGAAAAATTGATTGTCATAAGAATAAACAAGATGTATTGATCGAAACTTGCAATAAAACAATAAGTAAGTGTAAGACATCCCAAAAAAATTTAGAACAAATAATATTAGTATTGATAGAAAATTTGTTATTAGAATTGTATTTATGAAATTACTAGTTGTGTATAACTTGAACATATTGTTTAGTGTATGTTTTGACTTTGTGAACTATTTCAAATAAAATATTACTATACATTATACGAAACAAATCACTGCATTTGAGATGTACTGAACTTTATTTAAATAATTCAAACTTCACTGAACAAAAAGAAATAAAAATTATTCCAATCGAACACGAAATATTACAGTACCTGAATCACTTTTACTCCGTCACATTGAAGTTGATGGTGAAGTTTGTACGTTGGCCAGACTGCCAACCTTCAGTCAGCTGTTCGTAGTGTAATGCACGTACTGTATATTAAGATTTTTTTTGTTAATTTTTACCGTAGGTGAGCCAAAGTAATACGCGCTGGGCCAATCTAACCCCGGGTTACGGCACTGAAAGTTATGTCTTTCTACACAACATTCTTTAATAAATTCAAATAAACAGACTGCATGCACCACTTCGATGCTCCCTACATTTGTAGACACTTTCCTTGCAAAGTAGGGGTGAAGGTAGAATGCACCTTTGCAAGAACAAAGAGACGAGAGCACAAAGAAGTAGTAGGCTAAGTGGAGGAAAAATCTTGAACTGGAGAGTCTTGAAATGCCTGTCGAGAAACAATGCCGAGAGGATTTAAAGCGATGAGGCCTTCCAGGTATATGTTCTGCAAATACGTCTACCGGCTTACTGTGCTAAACAAGTATGAAATCGAATAATTTCGAGGGAAAAATTGTTCCGCAGCCGGGTATCGAACCCGGGACCTTTCGTTTAACGTACCAACGCTCTACCACTGAGCTACCCGGGAACTCTAACCGACACCGATCCAATTTTTCCCTCTATATCCACAGACCTCAAAGTGGGCTGACAACTTGTCAAGCAACCAACTTCGAGTGCACACTAACTCCGTGTGACTTAAATTGTGGCTTTCTGTTAATGAACAGTGACGTGTTTTATGCAAATCAAGATTTCAGGTATAACTCCCTGCAAAGTTGATTTGAATAATTTCGAGGGAAAAATTGTTCCGGAGTCGGGTATCGGACCCGGGACCTTTGGTTTAACGTACCAACGCTCTACCACTGAGCTACCCGGGAACTCTAACCGACACCGATCACTGTTCGTTAACAGAAAGCCACAATTTAAGTCACACGGAGTTAGTGTGCACTCGAAGTAGGTTGCTTGACATGTTGTCAGCCCACTTTGAGGTCTGTGGATATAGAGGGAAAAATTGGATCGGTGTCGGTTAGAGTTCCCGGGTAGCTCAGTGGTAGAGCGTTGGTACGTTAAACCAAAGGTCCCGGGTTCGATACCCGGCTCCGGAACAATTTTTCCCTCGAAATTATTCAAATCAACTTTACAGGGAGTTATACCTGAAATCTTGATTTCCAAGTATGAAATCAATAACCATCCTTCAAGAGTTGAGAATATCTAGAGAAAAATAAATGTGTAGTCTTAAGTAGAAGAATTTTTCTGTCTTCAGTTATTGCTTCGATTAAGAATTACTGTGTTATTTTCTGATGATACAGGGCACTGCGTACTGCATACAGCAATTTAAATGTGTTTGCGTTATACAGGGTGTCCGGGACAAAATTTACCAATAAGAAAGTTTAATAACTCACCAAATAATTGATGGATGAAACTGCTGTTTGCGGGAATTGGCAAAGGGACTTCCAAAGTTTCGAATGACCACTAACAAACTTCTATGTGTGCACCTCTTGTAGCACGTTAGATGTCCAGGCGGTATTAAAGTTCTTGCCATGTGTTTCGTAACATGTCTGGAGTGACAGTTGCACAAGCAGCGACAATTCTCCGACGCAGATCCTCCAAATCTACCACTACAGTCTTGTACACAATGTCTTTTATGTATCCCCAAAAAAAGAAGTCCAGTGGGGTTAGGTCTGGGGATCTGGGAGGCCATGTTGTAGGTCCACCTCGACCAATCCATCGCTGAGGAAAGCATTCATTCAAGTGATCTGTAACATGTAATGCATAATGAGGCGGAGCTCCGTCTTGTTGGAAAACATATCCCTGTGGAATTTGAGGAATGGCGTAATTTTGCAGCATATCAAGATACACATTTCCATTGATAGTGTTTTCCACAAAAAAGAACGGTCCAATCACAGTTTCATGTGTAAGTCCGCACCAAACATTAATCTTAGGGCTGTCTCTTTCCAATTCCCTCACTACATGCGGATTTTCTGATCCCCAGATGCGACAATTATGCCTGTTGACGATCCCACAGACGTGGAAGGTGGACTCATTACTAAACACGACCTTCTGCAGATATCCATTTTCAATATCAATTTTCAACAGCATGTCATTAGCGAAATCATATCGTGCAGGCAAGTCGTTAGGTTTCAACATTTGAACCAGTTGAATCTTGTATGCATGCAGATGTGACCTCTTGTGCAGAACATCGTGGATAGTTGACTTTGGAATTGCAAGTTCCCTGCTGGCACGGCGAACAGACTTACACGGGCTCCGTTGGAATTCTGTCGACTTGCGCTTCTGTCACTTTCTTCCCGCGTGGTGTTTTCTCTACAAGAGAACCGGTCTCAAGAAGCTTTCTATGCCAAGTTGTTATTGAGTGCCTATCTGGTGGTTGCTTCTCAGGCCACTGTTGTCTAAATCTTCTCTCCACTATCTTCGGATACTTGAATTCAGCAAGCCAATAGCAGCATTGAACTTTTTGTTGCACTGTGAACGCCATTTTAATTACAGCTATGTCAACAACAATGACCAAATGTTGCCAACATTACACATAAAACTTAAAATGTCCCTCTTTCATTTGCCGCAAATTTCATTTTCCTATCTCTATTATTACGCGAGTTATTAAACTTTCTTATTGGTAAATTTTGTCCCGGACACAATGTATAGTGAGACAGACGATTTTAAAGTAGGCCTACGCCACTGGTGTATATTCAAGCCTGTACGGGCAAGCGCACGCCACGGGCAGATTGCTCTGCCCGCGGGTCACTTCTCTTCCCCTACAAGGACGCAGCGAAAGAGGGGAAGCTGTGCAAGGATTGTCTTTAAGAACTGAGCTTCTATACGTGATTTTGTGCAAACATGTCAATGACCTATTGCGATTTTTCTGGAATATTTCCATATACGCCTTTTGTCTAGACCTCTTTTCTGTCACTCAAGTGATGCATTTAGTATAGATTCCAGGCGTTTCCCTGGTTCTAGATAACATCTCCGTTTTCTATGTCCTGTGTATTGCCTAAATTCAGGGTAATTCGGAAATTTATTGACTGCTCCTTCTTTTGTCGAATCAAACAATTCTTTCACAGTTTTCTATCACAATGAAATATGGAACTGTTAAGTCCGAATTTGTGATCCATGTCGATAAATGACCAGACATTAAAATCTTGTTTATGAGGAAATGGATAGGATTATTTTCCCTGATAATTTTGCATTCACAAAGCTTACTGCAATAGCTATTACAGGACAAATAATATGATATATGTAAGTTTGTATGAGTCTGTTTATGTTATATGTATACAATATAATATTGGAAAAATTTGAACTTGTTTAATTACCTTATGGTGTTTTATTAAAATCTCTGCTTCATATTACTGTCCTGTTTTCAATATAAGAACTTCAATATTGTTTGTAGAAAACGTGAATATGCATATATTTTCCTCAGGCTGCACAAGAACCATAGGTTTAATGGAGGTTCTAGTTAAGGTACAATAAAAATTAATGCATAAGAGCAAGCAGCGCTATTAAAACCCAGCAATCTCCTGGCTGCAGAGCTGCTCGTTTTATTACAGGCCAGTGACATATTTGTTACGTAGCATATTCTGAGCCTTAATTACGTTCAGCAATTAATTTTTGTGTAAAAATGGTGTCACCTTAGAACCTCCGTTTCAGAAGTTTACCTGAAGAATGATAATTAATTTATAAAATATGCAATAATATTATGTTGTGTAGACTATATATGACAGTAGTAAAGATACATTATCGTAAAAAAGAATTAATAAGTATTTACCAACATGCGCTTTTATTCATTGGTGGTAAATGATTAATATTGGCTTAAATTCAATTAAAAATTGTTAGATTTTAATCTGCTAGAACTCAATATAAAGTAACTTACATTTATTTGCTTTAAATAAAGCAGGTCTCCATGCAGTGGATAATAACTTACTTACTTACTGGCTTTTAAGGAACACGGAGGTTCACTGCCGCCCTCACATAACCCCGCCACTGGTCCCTGTCCTGAGCAAGATTAATCCATTCTCTATCATCATATCCCACCTCCCTCAAATACATTTTAATATTATCTTTCCATCTGCATCTGTCTTTTTTTCCCCCTCCGGCCTCTCAACTAACACTCTATTTGCATTTCTGGATTCGCCCATACGTGCTACGTGCCCTGCCCATCTCGAACGTCTGGATTTAATGTTCCTAATTATGTCAGGTGAAGAATACAATGCGTGCAGTTCTGCGTTGTGTAACTTTCTCAATTCTCCTGTAACTTCATCCCTCTTAGCCCCAGATATTTTCCTAAGAAACCTTATTCTCAAACACCCTCAACCTCTCAAAGTCCAAGTTTCACACCCATAAAGAACAACCGGTAATATAACTGTTTTATAAATTATAACTTTCAGATTTTTTGACAGCAGACTGGATGATAAAATCTTCTCAACCGAATAATAACAGGTATTTCCCATATTTATTCTGTGTTTAATTTCCTCTCGAGTACCATTTATATTTGTTACTTTTGCTCCAAGATATTTGAACTTATCCACCTCTTCAAAAGATAAATTTCCAATTTTTATATTTCCATTTCGTACAATATTCTGGTCACGAGACATAATCATATACTTTGTCTTTTCGGGATTTACTTCCAAACCAATCTCTTTACTTGCTTCCAGTAAAATTCCCGTGTTGTCCCTAATCTTTTGTCGATTTTCTCCCAATATATTCACGTCATCCGCATAGACAAGCAGCTGATGTAACCCGTTCAATTCCAAACCCTCTCTGTTATCCTGGACTTTCCTAATGGCATACTCTAGAGCAAAGTTAAAAAGTAAAGGTGATAGTGCATCTCCTTGCTTTAGCCCAGAGTGAATTGGAAACGCATCTGACAGAAACTGACCTATACGAACTTTGCTGTACGTTTCACTGAGACACATTTTAATTAATCGAACTAGTTTCTTGGGAAATAACCATAATTAAAAAATCCATAGCAGTAATTGTACAAATAACTATAATAATTGAAACTGTCCTAAACTACCCCCATCAACTCTTGTGAAATATTTACGTATCTTCATCGATCAAAAATTGTGATTTCCCGTCTGTATGACCCTGCGATATAACCACTCGGATGGACCGTAGTTTCCCTATTTTTAATTTTACTGAGAAACTGTATATACAGAAGTTCGATAACTATACTATTAATTTAAAAAGTCTGTGTAATGAAGTCTGGCCCCATAATGCCGTCTTTTTGACAGAGGAACGCCTTCAAGAAGCTGTGGTAACTGTTCTTGTAAAAAGTGAACGTACATCTCACCAGTTAAGGGGAGAGGTTGGTATTTTTTTGGTGAAAAATGAGTAAATTAAAAAAAAAAATCTTTAAAATACCCTGTGATATGTGTGGAATGCATAGCATAATATTTTGTGAGTATTTGTGCCCTTATCGGATGTTAAGTCGCCATTCTTAAACTACCTGCGTTATGAATTTTTTAATCACTCGCCCACTTTTATTGTTGTTTCGGTAAATAAAAATTTTCAAAACAAAAAATTATTTTGCTTTAAAATACCCTTTGATATGTGTGGAATGCACTGCATAACATTTTCTGGGTATTTGTGCCCTTATCGGATGTTGAGACGTCATTTTTAAACTTCCTGCGCTATGGATTTTTAAATGACACGTTAGCTTTTATCGGTT
This sequence comes from Periplaneta americana, assembly GCF_040183065.1. NCBI lineage: Eukaryota > Metazoa > Arthropoda > Insecta > Blattodea > Blattidae > Periplaneta > Periplaneta americana. Next base: position 137,213,994 of record NC_091130.1, read on the forward strand.
TCCAGTAACTTCATCCTTTTTGCTACATTGCCAGACAACAATGGATATAATTTCTGATCTATTAAAGATAGATGTATGAAATGTAGAACACACATTCTTTAGGCTATTAGGAAACTTTTCTCTGTAACAGAATTTTGTTAATTGAGTTCATTTTAAAAATACGCCCGTTTGTTTGCAAGAAAGAAAATTGTTATTAAATTTTAAATGTTTATTTTACAAACGTAGGGACTAATATCAAAATTCTGTTACAGACAGTTTATAGAACGTGCGTTTGTAAATACATTGCCAGAAACTGTTTGAATCTATATTTAAGAACGGTTTAGATATATCGGTTTCAGTACAATCCTGCACTGGGTATATATTTTTTTTCCATTTTCGGCCCCCAAATATTTTGTTCTTCAAAATATTTTTTTTTGGTTCAGTTGCCACAGCTATTAGCTCTACATTAAAAAAATTAATATTTACACCAAATAGGAAATAGTAATATACGTTACAAGAGCGGTATGTTGACGTTTTCATGGTCGAGGAAAAGATTGAAAAAGCGAAACGTAGTTGAGCTTTTTTAATTTCCGAGAACATGAAAACAAACATACCGCTAGTGTATCGTACATTATTTTGCGCGAAGATCGTTTATTACATACCTGAAAGACGAATTTCTAATTAGTTGCAATGAAATCTCCATGTTGGTGTCTGTTTAATGACGCCAACTTCGGAACAGCAAACTATCTTTCATCAACATTGTTGCTATAAAATATTTTCTGTGTTTACTATACTCCAGCAGGCCGTGATATACGTCTGTCTTTTTTTCCCCCAGTCTACAAATGCGAACTTAAAACAAACGGTAAGATTATGTAATGATTAATTTTTCATTTTAATATTTTAACAATATTATTTATATAACATATTGCAGTAATAACATCGGCATCTGGAATCTTGTTGATTTTTTCACGGCTTCATTAATGTTACTTATATCAGGAATGTAATAAGTTTCGTGGAGTAGTAGACTTTACTTAATTTTTTCAAATATTTAAAAACAATAATTAACATTGCAATTTAGGTGAAATTGCAGTGGTAAGTTTCCAATTTATAATTATTACTATGTTAAACGTCTCTAAAAATATTATGTTAAAAGCCTAAAGCAGTAAAATGAATGTCGCGCTTAAGCGGTAAGAAGAGGGAAATTGTTATGTGTGTTACGTTGGGAATACTGAATGTGGTATTTCACACTTACTGCGTATTGGTTCTGTACGGAAAACAAGCAAATACGCACGATCTCGCACAAAAAGTTTTAAAAATTACCATCCTCTCTCCTTAAGTGTTCAGAGAAAATGAACGCCCCAGCAGCTGGTCATCCAGAATACCACATCACATATTGAGACTGAAACGGCGTTGAAATTTAGAGTCTAACGTGGCATAGGGATTATAGTCTCCCCAGACATGCAAGTTATGCTTATTGTTGATTCCGTCTCTAGCGCTCCATTCACTATGACGAGTTTCGAAAATAGTTTGTAACTTCGTAATTATGAATGTGATCCAATTTGTTTATTTACATTTTTGGTTCCAAATAACCTCAGAAATCACGTCTACAAACCGGAGGAGAACTTCGTGAAGGACCCTGTGTGCGGACTTCCATTTTGTATAGAAACGGACTCGATCACGTTATTAGATTTCTTGGATACGATATAAGTATTGTCATGGCTACCAGTGCCATTTTCATTCTTTATTAAACGTATAAATGTTTTGTGCGAAATCGTGCGTATTTGCTTGTTTTCCGCACAGAACCAATACGCGGTAAGTGTGTAATACCACATTTAGCATTCCCAATGTAACACACATAACAATTTCCCTCTTCTTACCGCTTAAGCGCGACATTCATTTTACTGCTTTAGGCTTTTAACATATTATTTTTAGAGACGTTTAACATAGTAATAATTACAAATTGGAAACTTACCACTGCAATTTCACCTAAATTGCACTGTTAATTATTGTGTTTAAATATTTGCAAAAATTAAGTAAACTCTACTATTCCACTAAAGTTATTGCATTCGTGATGCAAGTAACATTAAGGAAGACGTGAAAAAATCAACAAGATTCCAGATGCCGATGTTATTACTGCAATATGTTATATAAATAATATTGTTAAAATATTAAAATGAAAAATAAATCATTACATAACCTTACCGTTTGTTTTAAGTTCGCATTTATAGACTGGGGGAAAAAAAAAGACAGACGTATATCACGGCCTGCTGGAGTATAGTAAACACAGAAAACATTTTATAGCAACAATGTTGAAGAAGATATTTTGGTTTTCCGAAGTTGCCGTCATTAAACAGAAACCAACATGGAGATTTCATTGCAACTAATTAGAAATTCGTATTTCAGGTATATAATAAACGATCTTCGCACAAAATAATGTACGATACACGAGCGGTATGTTTGTTTTCATGTTCTCGGAAATTAAAAAAGCTCAACTACGTTTCGCTTTTTCAATCTTTTCCTCGACCATGAAAACGTTAACATACCGCTCTTGTAACGTATATTACTATTGTGCGAGATCGTGCGTATTTGCTTGGTTTCCGCACAAAACCAATCCGCGGAAAGTCTAAAATTCCACATTCAGTATTCCCAACCTAACACACATAACAATTTCCCTCTTTTTATCGCTTAAGTGACATTTTGATTTTACTGATTTAGGCTTTTAACATATTATTTTTAGAGACGTTCAACATAGTAATAATTATAAATTGGAAACTTACCACTGCAATTTCACCTAAATTACACTGTTAATTATTGTTTTTAAATATTTGCAAAAATTAAGTAAACTCTACAACTCCACTATAGTTACTGCATTCGTGATGCAAGTAACATTAAAGAAGCAGTGAAAAAATCAACAAGATTCCATAGACTGGGGGGAAAAAAAGACAGACGTATATCACGGCCTGCTGGAGTATAGTAAACACAGAAAACATTTTAAAGCAATGATGTTGAAGATAGATATTTTTGTTTTGCAAATTTGCCGTCATTGAACAGAAACCAAGATGGAGATTTCATTGCAACTAATTAGAAATTCCTCTTTCAGGTATGTATTAAACGATCTTCGCACAAAATAATGTACGATAGACGAGCGGTATGTTTTCTTTCAATTCTCGGAAATTAAAAAAGCTCAACTACGTTTCGCTTTTTCAAACTTTTCCTCGAACATGAAAACTTCAACATACCGCTCTTGTAACGCATATTACTAATGTTTGAAAATTTAAGAAAATAATGACATGAATATATGTTTTTGAATCCCGCTATTATCAAAGAATATCTAGAAGATGTGAACAAATATTCAATGCAATCATTGCTTCAATCAATATTCCACCCTCATCTCCTGGTGATACAACTTAATGAAGCTAACGAGGCTCAGGAGACAGAGTCACAGCGGAATAACTGCTCCAGTTCAGAGGAATTGCTGACGGAAGTTTGAGGATCTTAGCAGTAGGAAGAGAGTGGGAAACCGCAAATCAAATTCTGGGTCCTCCCGGATTGAGGCCTTTGCCTCGGACTAGCTCGTCGTCCAATATACAAACATGGATATTAACATATCCAAGCAGACGAAGTCTTACAGAAATAACTAATATTGGAAAAATGTAAATGCATTGTTTTAGATCGTCTTATGGATAATGTCGGTATCGTTTTGTGTTTTATAAGATTTTCATGATTTTCGTCAGTTGAGCAATGCATTTTATAGCACGCTATGATTATTACTGCATTTTGTGTGCAATGACAATGGTGAATTGTTAAAACAAATAATATAAAATAAACTAAGGGGACTATTTCGTTTATATGACGTCATTCCAATTTCGACCAATGAAGTGCAATGCAATTTTGAATTCCAACCAATCACAGTCAGACTTTGCGATAATTTTTGCAGCTAGATTTATCGCTATCAATTTATCGCATGGTCGTTCTTTTGTTTAGTCGTTGTCGCCAACTGTTTCCCCGTAAATTGATGATCATGACTACATTAAGATGCAACTACACGGTTAAACTTTTCTTTCAACTTTAAAACAATGAATGCAAGATTGATATTTAATATTAATTAATATATTTACGCAGTGAAGACGACGTTCAAAACGGCTCACCATGTAGACACAAAATCTCCATGCATCTTAATTGAACGTACCTTTTAAACCTGATTCTTTCAATATTCTTCCCAGATTGCACGCATACGCGATTGGAATATTGAACTGTGTAGATGCAGCTTTAGTTCCGTCACACACTACAGCGAGAATGCGTTTGTCGAGCTATAAAAAATGCTTTCGTGTAGCACTGATTTTAATTGTCGAAATAAGACACAGCTGACATTGGTCCTGCTTCCACAGGTAATATAACCTATAAGTAGCCTATAAAATTGTATTTTGTGAATGAAATGAAACATTTAATAGAAATTCAGATGTTCAAATTTATGTAACATCATCGCATATCAAACCCAATGACCTTGCATAGTAAAAATAAAGTCTTTTCATCAAACTGCCTTCCGTATGGCGTAATAAAATTCGTGTTTTAATTAGGCCTATCTATACAGAGATGGCTTCACTGTGTAGCAACATGTCTCGCTGTGAATACATAAGCATAGGTATATAGCTGTCCCCACTGTTACAGTTAAATTAAATTATGATTTCAGCAGATAATGAAAAAATGTTATGTTTTATTTAACGACGCTCGCAACTGCAGAGGTTATATCAGTGTCGCCGGATGTGCCGGAATTTTGTCCCGCAGGAGTTCTTTTACATGCCAGTAAATCTAGTGACATGAGCCTGTCGCATTTAAGCAACACTTAAATGCCATCGACCTGGCCCGGGATCGAACCCGCAACCTTGGGCATAGAAGGCCAGCGCTATACCAACTTGCCAACCAGGTCGACGATAATGAAAATGTATTTGTTATAATAATAAGAGAAATGTGCAGTACATCTAATTAACATTGTTAAACCTGTATTTCGCTTTTCGCAATTGGCATTACTCAATAATAATATCGAATTTCTTTATTGCAGCAATCGATATTCATCTACGAGTATTTCAAATTCACAATGTCTGAATAGGTTAGGTATTCGTTAATAAACAGTTATTAACATTTTGTGATCGAATTTTAGGGATATATTATTTACATTTTTATTTTATTCACGAAATAGTCCTAATAAATGTCACTCGAGGTCTGAGATTTCCCAGATAAATCTCAGACCTCTCGTGACATTACTACAGATAAAGTTTGCGATTACAGTCCTTCTAAAGCTCCAATGCAAAGCAGATTATAAAGATGTTGCTGCCGCGGCTCGAAGAATATGTAAAGTCGTGGGTGACGGTGTTGTTAGTGAGCGTGTAATAAAACGATAGTTCCAGAGTCTCAATAATAAAGGAGACATTCACAACGTCCTGGAAGACTTAAAGTATGGAATATTGAGAATGCATGCAGAAATTTGAAAGAACATCCAGAAGAAAGTACTACCAGGTTTTCACAGAAGTTGGTGCTTCAAAAGATACAATACATCGCCACGTAAGACGCTTAGAAAATCATACACAAGTTGCAGAGTTGTACCTCATGAATTGACACCTGAACCGGCTCAACGCAGAGTGTATATCTGTCGTCAACGTATTATTAATCCCATGGATAATAGATTTATTATCAAAATTGTTACATGTGATGAAAAGTGGATGGGTTACCATAAACCTGACAACCTCAAAACAGTGGCTCGATCCCTTCAGCTTGCCAAAGTCGTCGTTGAAAAAAAATCAGTTGGGTCTCAAAGTAATGTTGTGCGTCTGGTGGAATTTTGAAGGTGTGATTCACTGGAAGTTTGTTCCGAAAGAACGTGAAGTTGACGCGGATCTTTATTCTCAACAGCTGGAACGAGTATGTGAAATTTTGAGAGAGATGTACCCGGCACTAGTTAATCGAAATAGAATTCTCTTGTGACAGGACAATTCGAGACCTTATATTGTTCGAAGAACCGTTGAAAAAATCCAGGAATTGGGAGGAATCTAACTGATACTAGGCATATAGCCCTCATATTGCACTTTCAGATTACTATCTGTTTCGATTCATCGCCCAATTCATGTGTTGATGAAGTTCACAAACCTTGGAATAGGCCTAATTTTTGTTTATATCTAAATTTTAAGACACAAAATTAACAGCAACGAGTTCGACTGAAGATTCTTTTCGCTTAAAAGTCTTGCGTATTACCCGATATATTATTTTTTTTAATGTTAATCTTCAGAGTTCAACCACAGTCTAATATATACAGTCACGAAGCTTGAGTTATGTGGGTGCTAGAAACACTAGACTGTGCCGGTACTATTTCCCATTGTCTGTAATGAGGCGATATTAGCGATCCTGGTGGTCAGCAACTATGTATGGATGCACATTTACTACGTATTGAGCTTCGTGACTATATATACTAGACTGTGGTTCAACTTTAATTGTGTTCACCGGTCAGGATAAGACTGAAGTAATGATAAAGAAATTAAATTTGTGGTCTTGCTGAGCTATTAATAGATAATTCAGTTCATTCCCCACTCTCAGCGACTTTCTAGCAACACACAATTATTATGAACTCTTGTCCGATATCTTTAGGAGTACAAAACCATCTTCAGTGATTGAAGTTAAAATTACGAGAATGTTATAGTTTTTGCAATGGAAGAAGCAGTTGTATAAAAACCACTTATTTTTTTAAAATAAGAGTTTACCAGTGTAAAATGAAAACGATTGTTAGAATTATTGGAATAAATATTTTCTTTTGATTGCAGCTTAAAAATCATATTTTCTATTTTCTGTTTCAATCTTGGTTGCATGCATAACCCATACATCCCGCTGTTTCACGAATTGCAATACAACATTTAATGTCAATTGCATCAAAATACATGTATTTGTGTAAGAGTACATTTTATTGAATAAAAATGATAAAGTTTTATTTTTTTATTTAATTGGGTTATTTTACGACGCTGTATCAACATCTAGGTTATTTAGCGTCTGAGTGAAATGAAGGTGATAGTGCCGGTGAAATGGGTCCGGGGTCCAGCACCGAAAGTTACCCAGCATTTACTCGTATTGGGTTGAGGAAAAACCACGGAAAAACCTCAACCAGGTAACTTGCCCCGACCGGGATTCGAACCCGGGCCACCTGGTTTCGCAGCCAGACGCGTTTACTGTTACTCCACAGGTGTGGACGAAATGATAGAAGTAAACTTAATGTTGAGATAGACTTACGATTTAGAGCAGGCCTGCACAAGGTTTGCGCTCTCCGAGCAGACTCACAGCTCACGAGCGGAATGTAGATATTAGCTGCGCTCTGTATAGGAGTGGACTGGAAGAAAGGGTGATCTCGTACAAAATATACACAAAAGGAAGTACTATTACGAGTGTTTATGAAATGAATTCCCGTTCAGTATTTGCGAAACTATCTTGGATTTATTAATTAATACAGAAATATTTATTTTACAGAAATAATAGAATTTTATACTTACTTAAATGTACAATATCATTTTGCTTTACTTTTATTTATCAGTACATGAAAACGAGGTTTTATGCTGTTGGCAGCTGAAAGGAACAGTAGCCTACTGATCATAATGAAACATCAGTTACAGATGTTCGATGTCTGCCTTTATTAAAGTTGATTATATAAAACAGTTGCTCACAAATATAAATGTTGAGCCAAACATAGCAATCATTTTCACAGCCAGCCTGTGTAGTCGTCGTTACTATTGCTAATGTTTAGTCTTGGAAAACTCAACCAGGCTAGTAGTATTATTCAAACGATCTTTAGCCCTTAGGTCACATTGAAGATCAATAAGTTCGAGCTGTAAATCGTTAAATGTTATGTTCCGTCTTTCAGATTCCTCCAGACTGTACTGTCGCAGTAGGTAAGCAACGTGAAACGGTTACTGAGAATACGCACTGCACTCCACTAGATAGCTGAGTAGTCGTTTCCCTCTCCTCTACCTATAGCAAGTCTTTGTCATTCTGACGTATCTTCCTCTCCGTTTCGGCGAGCGGTAAACACTGCTCTCCCGCTCCGAAAGAGCGCGCGCTGTTTGTGCAGGCCTGATTTAGAGTATCTAGAATTGCGCTACATTTCTCAAAATAATATCATCCATCACAATGATAACTGTATGATAATTCTAAAACGCTGTTTTTTTTCACAGAAAATTATGATATGACCACAGTCTAGTATATACAGTCACGAAGCTCAATACGTAGTAAATATGCATCCATAGATAGTTTCTAACCACTAGGATCGCTAGTATCGCCTCATTACATACAATGCGAAATAGTACCGGCACAGTCTATTGTTCATAGTAACCTCACAACTCAAGCTTCGTGACTCTATATATTATACTGTGATATAACTTCAAATGACTTGCTTTTTCTACATTTTTAGTATAGATCTATTCAAAAGCTATAATTGGAATTTAATATCGTTGTCAATTTGTTAGTGATGTTTAATTCACTACATTATGCTTAATGAGTAGAAAATTCTTAGCAGCCTAAATTAAACACAATATGGAAATCAGTCAAAATAACTTATGACCTTAAAGGAATTTGTCACACTCATGAGTTTACAACCAATGTGATAAGTCATTTATATATTATTTCCATCAATACTTTCATCCACAAAAGTAAATCAGAATATTCCATGAAGTAATAGGATTTGAAAGAAGCTTGTCACGGCCTATTACGAACAATACAAATGCCCTCGGGGATCGAATGCAGACCTCGTTTAGTACTCTAACCTGTCTGTCATTAAACGTACAATATCTAAATTAAGACTCATGGATAGGCTGTAAACTTAAATCACTTTTATTTTAAGCAACAAAAATTCATACGGAAAACTTTTTCTCTCACTTGAAAATGCGAATGAAAGAGAAGGAATAATATTTGCATTACTTTGTCGAAATGTGTAATATTCAGAAGCTCTAAATGTAAGAAAGAAGGTGTAAAGTTGTGAAAAAAATTAAGCCTTTAGTGTGACTCATAGTGGGAGATTAAATACAATTAACTTAATGAGATAAAAAAGTCTTATGCAAATTTCTGAATGTGAAGCGTTGGAAGTTTAGATTCAGTGAAACTATTGTAATGAAGATGAATCTTTCTCAAGGACAAAAACGATACAGAACCCGGTCTTTATGTTAAGGATTTAAAAGTTCTCTATAGGGTATTGAAGCTGTATTAAGCGCTATAAAAATTGTATATCTCAACGGGAGAAAGTGGAACTTACATTATATCCTGAAATGTTATTAGTAGTTAATAATTTCATAGATTATGAATTCTATGATATCATAATCGTGTTACCTCGAACTCAAACCTGCAGAACTGTAGCTCTTCAGAGCGACTGTTCTACTCCCCTTTCTTACCCCACCCACCTTTTCTACCAGTGTGGTCATGACAATCTAGTTACGGTAGGCTGCATCAACATTCATTCTCGCGGCGGCAGGTATACAATACGCTATCAAGAATTACAAATGAACAGATAATAAAATCCTTAGGAACATATCTTTAGAAAGCAATAGAAAAATGAATGAGGAAAATAAATGAATTAAAATAAATGTAAAATAAATTTTAAAATGTATATGTGCATAGGCCTATAATGTAAGAAGGTCTACCTATGTATATATCGTCCTATTACTAGTAAAGCCGATTAAATCCACTTTTTGTGTAAAATAAGTTAAGTACAGTCTCCGACTTGTCTTTCCGTGCTCTGTTTTCTACTAAAATTAAATAAGTCCGAAATGTTGCATACAGGCAACAAACCAATTACTTTCTTTGAAGAATTTATTATGATTTTTCGTGCATTAATAAAGTTTTAATTCCTGTTGTTACAAAACTAGTATTACTGGTCTTAACTGGTTTTATTAGTAATAGGACGATAAATAAATTGGACGTTGATAAGAGAGTGATAGCTATATGACCGGATGTCAATGCTGTCATTCAAAATTATAACGCACTCTAGCTAAATAGATAGATAGACAGACAGACAGACAGACAGACAGACAGACAGACAGACAGACAGACAGACAGATAGATAGATAGATAGATAGATAGATAGATAGATAGATAGATAGATAGATAGATAGATAGATAGATAGATGAATTTAATGTCATTCAGCGATTTATAGCCATAGACAACGTCAGAGTAAATATATATATATATATATATATATATATATATATATATATACTACTACAATATGTAGGTGATAAAGGACATCCTTGACGTACTCCTCTCCCAATTTCACTTCCTTCTTACACACGCACAGTAGTTTTGTTTCAGACCTTAAGTTTCTAAAGGCAAGATATTTCATCTACGAAATTCTGAGTTGATGCTCAATTTTCATGAATGAGCGAAGAGCTTAATTCCAGTTTTATAAAAATTTATGGATCTCTGAACGTCATTTCTGTGTTACTTCTCTAACAACTTCATAATCATTAAAGGCCGTAGGGGAGGAAATCTTTAGTGGGGAGAATAACAGCGTGAGGAATTATTGTCTCGATCTTAATGATGACGAAGCTGCAAGCGTTACTACTCGATAATATGACTGCCTAGTGCGAATTCTAGCATGCTAGAACTGCTGAAACTTAATTTGTAAGGAAGTATGAAATTATACGTAAGTGAACATAATTGATTATCTTTCTATAAAATATGCATTTAAACTTAAAAAATGCAATTTAATTACCTGATTTTTTTTTTTAAGTTTTCGGAGGCTATTGAATGATGAAGGCAAAGTATATGATTATGTCTCCTGACGAGAATATTGTACGAAATGGAAATATAAAAATTGGAAATTTATCTTTTGAAGAGGTGGAGAAGTTCAAATATTTTGGAGCAACAGTAACAAATATAAATGATACTCGGGAGGAAATTAAACACAGAATAAATATTGGAAATGCCTGTTATTATTCTGTTGAGAAGTTTCATCATCCAGTCTGCTGTCAAAAAATCTGAAAGTTAGAATTTATAAAACAGTTATATTACCGGTTATTCTGTATGGTTGTGAAACTTGGACTCTCACTCTGAGAGAGGAACATAGGTTAAGGGTGTTGAGAATAAGGTGCTTAGGAAAATATTTGGGGCTAAGAGGGATGAAGTTACAGGAGAATGGAGAAAGTTACACAATACAGAACTGCACGCCTGACATAATTAGGAACATAAAATCCAGACGTTTGAGATGGGCAGGCCATGTAGCACGTATGGGCGAATCTACAAATGCATATAGAATGTTAGTTGGGAGGCCGGAGGGAAAAAGATCTTTAGGGAGGCCGAGACATAGATGGGAAGATAATATTAAAATGGATTTGAGGGAGGTGGGATACAATTATACAGAATGGATTAATCTATCTCAGGATAGGGACCAATAGCGGGCTTATGTGAGGGCGGCAATGAACCTGCGGGTTCCTTAAAAGCCATTAAGTAAGTAAGTAAGTAAGTAAGTAAGTAAGTATGGATAAATATTTCAAGACGATATGAATGGCATGTTTGTAAATGCTACCACCGTCCTGGAGAATGGCTGTTTTCTCAAGAAAAGTCTTTGGACTATCGTTCTTTTATGAAAACTAATGAACATTTTCACTGCTATAACACAGGACTATGTTTTTTTTCCACTAACAACTAATTCAGTAGATGGTCGCTATAATACGCTTACCACATGCTTAATATCTCAAATTGCATATTTTGGAGTACGTTTTTTTAACCTTAAATTCGTTCCTCTACTTAGTAAAAAAACGTCTGTAATCGCAACATGCCTTCAGTCCAATGGCGACACGACTTATGAAGAAGTCCACGGAATAGCGGATACTGGAAATCATCAACGTACTGATATTATATCATTTAAACCTGGAGAAAGAAAAGATTATATTCTGGATCCGATCATCAGATTCCAGACGCATCAGAATCAACCTGAGGAGGTTAATCTAGAGAAAAGGAGAAATTATGAACCCTTATTACAAAACATCATATAAACTCAGGGATATAGAAGTCATCGGATTAATGGTGGGCGCTAGAGAAGCCATAACAAAACAATCTGTGACATTCTGTCATAAATTTGGAGTCCCAACAACAACAATTAAGGAAATGTCTCTTGTAGCTTTGAAGGGTTCTCTGCAGATTTCTGCAACACTTGTATTTCAATTCAAATTACAGTTGAATTTTCTCAGTCTATTTTTTTATCTGTATTTTCATAAATTTTCATTATGTGAAATATTATCTGCTGCAAATTTGAGTTTTTTTGTACACAAATTTCTTGTAAGACATTTTTAATGTTATTTTAAATATTTCTGTTTAACATTTTTTGTCTTTGGCAACCTCACCAAGTTGAGAAATATTAGATTAGATTTATATATTTATAAATCGTAACTCAGTTCCGAATAATTTTGTATAAGAGTTCGTAACTACAAAACATGATGGTATAGTTCATATGAAATAAGCGTAATGCCTATTAGAAATTTTATTGTGAATAAAGCATCGATTGTAGTTACGTTAGTTTCACATTAAGCCCTCACAAATAACTACAGAAATAATTAAACTTTTAACAGGAGGCAATAAGAAACTACCAGACAGAGCAAGTGCAAGAATGAATACAGTAATCTAGTATATCGTGCCATTAATTATATATGATTTATGTCTTAATTAAAGAAAGAAGTTTGTGCCTAAGTCTCGTGGCTTTTATCTGAATTCCCGATTCTGCTACTGGCATGAATTTGAATGGGATCTCTGTGAAAGTGCACAATCGAGATATTGTTGAAGCCCTTTGTGGAAAGATCCCACGCTCGTGCTTCTCAGTTCCTAAGAAGCGGAGTAGCAAACACTTTCGGCTTCCACGCCACGAAATTTCAAAGACTGATCAACGTGAAAGGGAATTACGTGGGAGAAGAGGGTTTGCGTGGAACATTAGAATAAGACACTGGCAGTGGAGTAGAATCAATGCCGTAATGTATACAGGATGGCTAAGTAAGGAGGAAGATTAGTGAGGGAATTTCTATCCACCTGTAATGTTCTCCGTTGCCAGGGAAAATTCCATGCGTAGTGATATAATTTCTGTAGTCTCAGGACACTATTTTAACTCCCACATGAAACTTCGCTTAACACTCAAGGAGGTGATGTTTGTGTTATTGTGCGTGCGAAGTAAATATGCTTGCAGCAGAGTGTAAGAAAGGGCAAACTTGGCTAATTTCATGACATGGCAAAATTCGTGATATCTATATATAATTTGAATTGGTAATGGAAATTACGTGAAAATGGCTGAACGGATTTTAATAAATGACCCCTCATTTTGAAGCTTGGAACCCAAAGTTTTTCAGAAAAATAGTAGTTTTCGGGGAACTATCAATTTTCCTACATAATTTTCCTATTTTCCAAAATCTACCATTCTTCAGTTTTGAGAACTAATTGATTTCAGTATAAAACAAAACACACACTACAATAAACAATAGCTATTACAGGAAGGCCTGCAGAATTGCTGACATATTTAGAGTTCAAATTCAATTTGTTATTAAAAACTTGAAAACTCGCTAATTTACAGGTCTGATTCTGCGGTGTGTAATTTTCTGAGTACAGCTGTGTATTGGGTATTGAAATCTACAAAATTTGAAGTGGCTTGATTACATTATTACCATTAGCAATGACATTTCATTATAGTTAATCCCATGATGTGATTATTTTTCATTAATTATACATATTAATGCTATACTGATGATATGAAAGTGAAACGTTTTGGGGTTACGTAAATAGATATAGAGAATGTGTTAAATTAGATCTTCATTTCTATAATTTACTGAGTGGCGGCTATTATATATATATATATATATATATATATATATATATATATATAAAACTTACGTAAGATAATAATACTGTTATTAAAAATCAAATATTTTTATAGTTATTAATCAAGTGGGGTTGGGTCTTTTTTCATATACTTAATGGCGATGTAGTGTAGATATGCGTCATTCTCTTCAGTATTGGCTTGAGAGAGCGCAAATATTACAGTTCCTAAGGAAAGACTACAAGATATTACTTACTGATAAAATAAGAGACCTACAAAATTTTGTATTCTCTCGATCATTTCAGCAAGATCTCTTAGCAGGATAAAATGATTTTACCCTCTACATTTCAATCTCTACATGCAGCAGGTATACCAAGATGCAATGCCTATTGTTCGAAAGCATAGCAAACCTGACTTTCACAATCCACAATGACCTGAAATAGCTGTTGCTTTACTCCATATGAAAAACCCACTGATCCCCCTTTCATTGTTACTTGCGTTTTCGCGTTGAAACTCAAGAGACATAGGATACATAGGTTGAAGAAAAAGTATTGGACATAAAAAGCATTCAGAGGGAGTATGTTTTATTATTATGAAAGCAAATAACTTTCAAAATGTCTGTATTTTTCATTGAAAATAAATCTGAAAAATTTTTATTTGAACGTATAATGAACTTAGTTTGCAGTATTTGCTGCACAAGCCACTAGTTTCTTTTTAAATTTATCACGAAATTATACCAGCGACAAATGTAACTTTGATGGTATAGTACAAATGGCAGAAGAAGTACTATAACATATATTCTGTTCACTGCGCTCTTGCAGTGCCGTGAGCGGATTTTTTTGGAAATTACTTGAAGAGTTGTGCGAACTATAGCTTTGAATTTGTGAGTGAATACACCATGTGATTTCCTTTGTTAAAAGAAGAGTCTTTTGCTGTGTTTTGTGGTCCAAATTGTTTCAATCGTAAGTACTTACATTGTATACTTCTCGGTGAAAAATACAGGGTGTTAAAAAGTATCCAGTATTTTAGGAGGTGCTAGTATGGATCAAAACAACGAAAAATATCGAATAAACATGAGTTCTACAACACATACTTTCTGAGATCTGAACACTTGTTCGTAGAGGTGCTCAATGTGACGTCCATTTATGGCAGTTTCTCTTCCCTTTCGACATATGGAATCATGCACTCTTTGAAACTGACCTGGTTGTTCTTGATAACCAAAAGATTAGGGGATTTAGATTTGGGAAACGAGCAGGCCAAGGTGGTGGGACCTCCCCAATCAATCCAGAGGTCCTGAAGTGTCAGTTTCAGGTGTTCACGCTCATTGCGAAAAAAATGTGCTGGTGTGCCATCATACATAAACCACATCTGTAGTTTTTGCTGACATGGCACATACTCCAGCAAGGTAAGCAATACGTTACTAAGAAAGTCCTGATAACGAGCCCCAGTTAATCTCTGTGGTAGCACGTATGGTCCTTAATCTATCGCCAAGAACCCCTGCCCACAAGTTGATTGAGAATCGGTACTGATGCCTTATTTCTTCAACTGCATGGGAACTTTCATCAACCCAAACATGGTGATTACGAAAATTCACAACACCATCTCTGCTGAATCCCGCCCATATCCGCAACCAACCTTTTGTTTTCAGTATTCCTTGCGACGTATCATTGTTCCATGCCAGGGGTATCAACTATGGTATGATTATCTGGTAGTCTGCTGTATTGTAGGGTAGAAAAATGCACGCCATGAATCACATTGAGCACCTCTTATGAACAAGTGTATGGGTCTTAGAAAGTATGTGTTGTAGGACCCATGTTTATTTTGTTTTGATGCATACTATCACCTTCAAAAATATTGGATACTTTTTTAACACCCTGTATATATTCTTATCAATGCATTGATTATGTAACAGGGGTTTATCTTGGAAGGTTATTTTCTTAGCGTTTTTCTCATTCCACGAGATCTTTTGTTTTATTTTTTCTATGCTATAACACCACTCTCTAGTGGAAGAAATATCAATTGCATGAAACGTAAAATATTTGTATCTGTATACATAGCATCTCCGACATATTGCGGATGTCGAGAATATTGCAGATGGAAGATAATCAAATGTGGAAAGAAATACAATATAAATTATATGAACGAGACAATTGACTGTCTCTTAAACAAATGAAAACTTCCGTAGAAAGCTCGTCATTTTCTTAGAGAGTTCGACAAGAATCAGAAGAGACCAAAGCAGCAGTCAAGGAGAATGGCATTTCCAGCCTCTCAAATGAGTTGAAAGAGATAGACAACGAAACAGCATCATCTGCAGGAGCCAAACAAGGAAGATCTGTGCTTAAGCAAAAGCTAAATGATAAGCCTAATGATTTGTTGCCATCTTGCTCAGGAAATTTCGAGGACGACAAGCATGGTGAAAGATCGCTACAGTGCGTCACTTGTGATCAGTGGTTTCATGAAATATGTCAAGGCCTTTCAAAATACCTTAAGAACTTTAATTGTTTGATTTGTAGGTATGAATCTGACTAAGAATTCAAAATTTGACTGCATATGCTTAAATATTTTGAATTTAAGGTCTATCACGAAAATATCCTTGTAGTATCACGAAATTATACCAATCCTTCTAGAGTGCTAATTTTTTTTTGTTTATCTGTATTGCTTGTTTCTAAATATTGTGCAAATATGAGGTAAAAATACTGGCATATGACTTCGTGAAATCTAATAATGTACGTACATTAAAAACACTTTTTTTTTTAATCTGAATTTTAATTTTGCACCAAAACCTTTGTATCACGAAATTCGCCAAGTCTACCCTAATTATGTTCCTTTTTATTATTCTCCAAATTAAATTTTCTGATCATAAATCATGTTAATCCTAGGTATCTATTATTATTATTATTATTATTATTATTATTATTATTATTATTATTATTATTATTATGAACATTTAGTCACTACAATGTTATAGTCGTCATTACCAACGTATTGTACAAATTTTAAAAAGTCATTAAAATCCCCATACATTATAAACGTGTTTGGCCAATACCTTCATTAGTAACATTAATGCTAATTTTTTGTTTATTTGTATGGCTTGTTTCTAAATATTGTACAAATATGAAGTATAAATGCTGACATGTAACTTCCTGAATTCTATTAATGTACGTACATTAAAATCACTTTTTTAAAATGTGAATCTTAATTTTGCACCAAAATCTTAGTATCACGAAATTAGCCAAGTCTGCCCTAATTATGTTCCTTTACATTATTCCCCAAATTAAATTTTCTGATCATAAATCATGTTAATCCTAGGTATCTATTACTATTATAAACATTCAGTCACTACAATGTTCTGGTCGTCATTACCAAAGTATTGTACAAATTTTAAAAAGTCATTAAAATCCCCATACATCATAAACGTGCTTTGTCAATACCTTCATTAGTAACATTAATGTGATACAAGCCTGTAGAGAAAAATATCGAAGTCAGAGCATGTTGAAATTTATATTTTTTAAATCTGAATTTGATATTTCTTTTAAAAATTTACCCATTTATAAAGGTCTATGATCCTATTAATTCGTCATGAGTTTTATGTTCACATTAAGTGAAAATGACAAAACCACGCATTAATCTCTCCTGGAATAAAACCGACAACATTACCAAAAAATGTTGCCGGAAGCATTAAAGGTTCTGGCAGATAAGTGGATGTTATTTTAAGTCGTACTTCAACTGAAGATAAATGAAGGTATCATTTTAGGAATAAAAAGAAACTGTTTTAGAGGTTGCAAGTTCCTTCAACATACTCGTCAAACGCTTGGAGCTGCGCCATAGAAGTGTCAACAAGGCACCATCGATTACAGTAGAGTTATGTAAGACTTGAGAGTAGATGCGAAAACAGCTACATCAACAACCTGTCACTTCCTAGAATTCCACACCACCGCCAAGGAACATTAAAATGATTAGTTTTGCACATGAAATTGGTGTAAGTTATACAAATCTCTGAGATTCTGACGTGTGATTATCGACATGTACTAAAATTCTCAATACGAAATGTACTTCCTTCTTTATTGTGAAGTTGCCTCCAATGACAGCATACTTATTTGACGTATCATTAAACACAACATTCACCGTTACAAACCGGCTGGGAACTATGTACAGCAGAACTTGGTTATTACGACATTCAAGGGACCTTAAAAATTATGTTGTTATAAACGAGTGTCGCAGTAATCGAGATTCACATTAGCAATCTAGTGAGGTGGAAAATGAAAAATACCGAACTTAATTAGGCTGATATATTATTTTAATGTACCGAAGTACATATGAAATATCATGGAAATATCATATGTACTTCGGTACATTAAAATAATATATATGATATACGTAAATCACTTGTCGGATCCCGGCCAACTAGTCACTCATTACGAGTGCACCTCAGCACATGTGTGGACTTCGGTCCTAGGTTCATAGATATCTATGACGTAGTGCAGAGGGCGGCCACTAGACGGAACCCAAGAGTTGGAACTTAAATTGAGACGATTCTTCCGACGCCGGGGTGGAATCCGATGTGGCTTAGTGGATAAAGCGTCAGCACGTAGAGCTGAAAACTCGGGTTCAAATCCCGGCTCCGGAGAGAATTTTTCTCCGTTCCATTACTCTTTCATCGTTAATTAGGCTTATTTTAGATTTATGTATTGACTTTTAAGCCTACAATGAACATAATAAAATACACGTAGGCCTACAATTATAAATACAGTATTCAGTATTAAAACAGTTTGTTCAGTACTCACCAAACTACTTTACTTAGAAGTGAAGTAATCTGTCATTCTACTCTGTTGTCTTCTACTTGTCCAATACACACTTTCTAGAGCTAAATTACGTTCTATGTTCATAATTGCAGTTGCAATTTCACTGTTCCTTTCCCTAGTTTTATAGAACATGTTCATAATTATGACTTCTAAAGCGCCACTCACTTCTTTTAGTGGACATTCTGCGTTAAAATGCGTGCACTTAATGAAAACTTCCTGTCGAAACTGATCTAATACCGCATGAATTCGGGCAGGTTACAAAGGGTTGGGAATTCGCCTGCATTCCAGAGATCTATGACAGAAGGAGACTGTAAAGAATTTGTCAGGGTCAGATTTCAACAAAATATTTCTTAAAATACTTTTTGTTCTTAGAAAATCTTACTCCAAACTGAGGTTGAAAATGACGTTATATGCGAGGTAGACGCATATACGTTTGTCGTATTAAGCAAGGTAGGAAAGCATATGTCTTATGGGGAATTAGTTGGGACCACAGAATATTTGACGTTATAGGCGAGGTGTCGCACAAAACGAGGTCGCTATAACCAAGTTCTACTGTACATTATGGACGAAAAAAATATGTTGCAGGACTTCATTTGGAAGGGAAGTCAATGAGGGAACCCGGTATAATACATTCAATCTTTCCATCTTCTATTATTATGATGTACCGAAGTACATATGATATTGCCGTGCAGGAATTGGGATGTCTAGTCCATCTTTTAATCAAGATCTGTGTGCTGCACTAATATCAGCAAATATCCCATCGAATAAATTAACTAACGTGACATTTCGCAACTTTCTGGAAAAATATACCGGAGCGCACATACCAGATCAAACCACATTGCGAAAGATCTGCGTTAAGAGAAGTTACGATAAATGCATGCATGACATATTACATGAAGTGAAAGATAGAAAAAAAACCTGAGTTCTTATAGACGAAACTACGGATACTGTTGGACGCCACATTGCCAATGTTATAGTTTTTTTAGTTGGTTATTTAACGATGCTGTACAAACTACTAGGTTATTTAGCGTCGATGAGATTGGTGATAGCAAGATGATATTTGGCGAGATGATGCCGAGGATTCGCCATAGATTACCTTGCATTCACATTATGATTGGGAAAAACCTCGGAAAAAACCCAACCAGGTAATCAGCCCAAGCGGGGATCGAACCCGCGCCCGAACGCAACTTCAGACCGGCAGGCAAGCGCCTTAACCGACTGAGCCACACCGATGGCTATGTTATAGTAAGTGAAATGAAAACAGAAGGCCCTGGTAAACCATATGTTGTCACGTGCGAATCATTGGGTTCAGTGAATTATAGAACTGTAAGTGCGCGTTTGAAAACGCTTCACATGTGCAGCATGAAAACGCGCTAGTATTTGTGACAGACGCTGCAACATATATAATAAAAGCTGCAAAAGTTTTGAAAAGAAAGTTACCAAATATGGTACATATAACATGTCTAGCACATACATGTCATAGAAATGCGGAAGAAGTTAGGGTACAATTTCCAAACATCGATAAATTGATATCCAATGTTAAAGAAGTGTTTGTTAAAGCTCCTGGCCGTGTGTCAAAATTTGAAAAATTGTGTTCCGGAGTGCCTATTCCACCATATCCAGTGATTACTAGATGGGGACCTTAGTTAAATGCTTGTAATTATTACCAATTTGACTCTGTGAAAAATGTGATCCAGTCATTTGACTTAACTAATGCAGCTGCAATAGAAATCTGCCGAAGAATTTTTAGAGATCCCAGTGTAAAACAACAATTGATACAAATTAAGTTGAAATTTTGGAAAGTTGTCTGCTTGTATTGAGGTTTTAGAAACACGTGGTGCTGCTAGTTAATCAGATCAACGTAATGGAAAATACTGTAAAAGAACTAAATCGCGGGGAAGACGAAGCAATGCAGCACATCTACAAAGTTGAAAACTATATTTGACAGAAATGCTGGATACATTGTCCTAAAAAAAAAATGTGGCAAAAGCTTTAACAAGGAACTGAAAATCTGATATCGTGGAAAATTTTTACCTTATTTCACATATTCGCCTGTATTGTCAGCAGATGTGGAACGCAGCTTTTCTATATACAGTATGAGAACCTATTAACAGATAATTGTCAGTCTTTTAGTTAAAAAAATTGCGTCTGATATATTTACTTTATTGTAACGCTTCACTACAAATGTAAACAATTTTGTGCGAGATCGTGCGTATTTGCTTGGTTTCCGCACAAAACCAATCCTCGGAAAGTCTAAAATTTCCCATTCAGTATTCCCAACCTAACACACATAACAATTTCCCTCTTCTTACCGCTTAAGTGACATATTCATTTTACTACTTTAGGCTTTTAACATATTATTTTTAGAGACGTTCAATATAGTAATAATTATAAATTGGAAACTTACCACTGCAATTTCACCTAAATTGCACTGTTAATTATTGTTTTTAAATATTTGCAAAAATTAAGCAAACTCTACAACTCCACTAAAGTTACTTCATTCGTGATGCAAGTAAACTTAAGGAAGCCGTGAAAAAATCAACAAGATTCCAGACTCATCAAGACAGACGTATATCACGGCCTGCTGGAGTATAGTAAACACAGAAAACATTTTAAAGCAACAATGTTGAAGATAGATATTTTTGTTTGGCAAACTTGCCGTCATTGAACAGAAACCAAGATGGAGATTTCATTGCAACTAATTAGAAATTCCTCTTTCAGGTATGTAATAAACGATCTTCGCACAAAATAATGTACGATACACGAGCGGTATGTTTTCTTTCAATTCTCGGAAATTAAAAAAAGCTCAACTACGATTCGCTTCTTCAAACTTTTCCTCGAAGATGAAAATTTCAACATACCGCTCTTGTAACGCATATTACTATTAAATGAACCTATTTCTTTTCCAATACATCTCTCTCAATTTACAAATTATAATAAACATGAATCCACATTGCATTTATACACTGTACCGCTGCTTACGTCAAGTTGCAAGGAAAATTAATCCCATTCCACCCTCCGCAGCTATACTCGGTGCCATCACTAATTTTAACTGCTCCCTTTTCATAGCCCCACTCATTACATACGGTATTCAATTTATCCACTGTAGATGTTTTCCTAATTTCATTTTTCATAAAAAATGGCATCTGTAGTACTTAAGTTTTATACTAGTACTAGCTTAAATTACCGGGCGTTGCCCGGGTTTTAAATTTTGGTCTATTTCTAAATAAACTGTTTGTTAGACTTATCGGCGACCTCGGCAAGGAAACTATATAAAACCAAAACGAACCATATTTACTTATGTTTTCTCCTCTCTAGTGACGAATATAAAGAAAGTGCCACTAATATCCAAAGAAACTGACTAATCTCACCTATGAATTGAGTTTTAACAACATTAAGACCTTATGCTACAGGGATATTTAAGATATTTAACATTGTGATTGATGATAATATTTATCGTACCACGGCATTATGCATTATTAAGCCTTTCTGCCCACAATATATTTAATTTCCTTCAAGGCCATAGTACAATCTGTAACGGATGGATTCTATCAAATACATGGATTTCAGGGTGTTTTGCAGTAATGGAGACTATACTCATCAGAATTCTCTAATGGAGAAGGCAAAGTAGAACACTACCACAACAGAAAATCATATTTTTCTATAAACGACCAAGTCATTAGTGACCATAACTTATTAATAAGAGACGGGTTAACAGTAACAGTAAAATAGGCTCTATATTATTATTGCAATATTACAATATTGTAATATTATCACAAATATTACTATGACTTATAATAATTGCTTAAAATCGAATGGCTATAATAGAAATACGTGGGATAAAACATCATCTTCTTTCGTTTTTCCAGTTAATATTGCCACTCATATTACGTTTCGCATGAGTTTTTGACACAAATTCTTGTTAGTGCATAATTTTGGTGAGTCAATATTTCGCAATAGTAGGTCTACTATGGCTGCTCAATATTAAGTAAATTATGTGGTAGCAATCCTTGTAGTTTGAAAGAATTCTAGAATTCAATTGGATAAAACAGTCTGCTCACTATCTACAAAACTGCATCGAGGAATTCATAATACGGTCCTGGACTGCGTAAAGATACTTATTGCATGAATTATCTAGTTTTAGCCTTCAAGATGTGTAACAACAATGTAATTTAATTTCGTGTTAAAATTTCCAAGGCCTCGTGAAGGTCTATGTTGAATACAACAGACAACAATAAAGAACAATCGACTGTAGAAGATTTTGCATTTTAATATAATACATGAATATTATTTTGATCTATTTATTTTTATTTTTTATATATTTAATTAAATTAACTTCCATTTGCACAATTTTAATGTAGCCTATGTTCTTCTGCTGGTTATAAAGGTTAAATGTGCAAACTTTGGCACATATCGGCCAAAGCGTGTAGATTTGTATAGAGAACATACACACCCACATACATACATACATACATACATACATACATACATACATACATACATACATACATACCCACATTCAATTTTATATATTAAGATAACGCTATGTGAATAGAAAAATTAATACCTGTTTCAGGCTAAGAATTCGAAATTAAGCAAGTTGAAGTAATAAATACAATACTTCCCTGTAAACTGCAATGACGTGTCATATACACAGCACAAGACTTGCAAATATATTCTATCTTGGTGCAGAACTTTATAAATACCTTCTACACAGAGAAAGTGATAGACCGCCGGCTTGGAGATGTGTGTGAAAGCTGATGCCTCACTTACCTGAAACAGAGGAGAGAGAGTGTTCAAACAATTCCATCTATTATCTCCCTAGAAACAATAACAAATGACTGTTTAAGGAGCGCCTTAAAGCGCTTTTGGCAGATGGTACAAAGGGATGACGCAGAATGATAAACGACTGAATCTTTAGAAAGTAACTCGGATTTTGAATGATAAATTAAATAACTATTATCAAACCGTGAGATCATTAATCAGTGTTATAGTTCGTTGCACACTCAATCCATTTGTGAACAGAGGCGCCGATAATATTAAGACGTGCAAGACTCTGTGAATGTGCTTTGTTCTACATCTTCTTGGTGCGAAGAAAAGGAGAAATACCCAACAAAGTGACACATGCACTACAACCAAAAGCACCTTACATCTTGAAGTATCTATAATTGAAATTGCAACAGAAGTAACAGACAGAGAGGGATATGTAGAAAGCTGCCATCTCTTTATGCAATTGACGACCAGCCTACCTTAAAAATTAATGCTTTAACCAGAGGTCTGCATCGGACGTTTTCGCTCGAGCGCCAAGTAGTTCATAGCATAATCCGATAGGTAGCGCACATGCATGATGGATAAAATTGTCGCGAGCGAATAATCCTCGAACGGTATAAGCCGAGCGTTAGACATTCGTTCTTGTTACAGTGATGAACTGTGTAGTAACATCATAGATGTTTATCATTTCAAAACTTTACAGTGTTTAACTAACCTCTCCATAGTACAACTACAAAACTTCCTTTAAAATGTAATATAAATGTTGTAGGAAAATGCATTCCCCCCCCCCCCGCCACACAGGAGTGATTTTGTTTTTGCCACATCCGATAGATGTTGTTGGATAATAAATGTAATTATCATAAACGGAGAACACAATCACGATAATGCAAGAACCGTATCAAGTTTTCTAGTAATAATAATAATAATGTGTAATAATTAGTGTATCAATCTTTGCTTCTGTAACAGTTGTGCAGCATGGTTATTCGTTTTATTATATTTCCTGTGACGTTATCTCTGTACTAATATTGTTATTAATCTACTGCTATATCAATAATATTTTG
Organism: Periplaneta americana; assembly: GCF_040183065.1. NCBI lineage: Eukaryota > Metazoa > Arthropoda > Insecta > Blattodea > Blattidae > Periplaneta > Periplaneta americana. The sequence goes on from NC_091130.1 coordinate 137,238,423, forward strand.
TAAAACGTTTCTACATTGTCGCAGTATATAGGCGGAACACTATGTATGGACCTATCATATTATATGTGGTAAATCAAATATTGAATAATTATTAATTAGCAATAATAACTGTATATCGAAGTTTTTCATACTATTTTATTTTTAACTTCATGTTACTGTTTTGGTACGTTTCATTAAACGTTTGTCATAAACGCAGAAAATAAAGCCTTATTTTTACCGTGTGAGCAAAAATGTGTATCTTATCTGTCGCCTTCCATACAAGATAAGACATGTCGGTGAGATGACCTTGTACTGTGCTTCTATTTATTACGACCGATCGTATTTCACTCGAGGGTGCGACATTCGACCGAGTTCAAGCGAGCGATTTAACTCCAATGCAGCACTCTGGCTTTAACCGTAGAATGCTATCGTATGTAATTTTGACATATAGGAGATAAACAATTGATCCACACTACTTTCCCGCCAAGCTAGCCTCTCCTTCTTCTATACTTCGTTTCGTAATGTCTGATAGGAGAAGTAAACATTACCGGCAGAGGAGGAGAGAAGTGTAATTGCTATTTAACCAATGGCAAAGTATCATTCCACGCTTGTCTTGAAGTTTAGCGGTCTGAAGCGTTCTGCCCGCACCCAACTTCAAGACAAGCGTGCATGAATAGCAAATATACTTCTCTCCTCTTTTGCCGATAATGTTTACCTCTCCTGTCACACACTATGGAACGAAGTATAGCTATGCCTCCATCTGTCAGTTCTGACTACATCCTTTTCGTTGTAAGAAAAATTCTAATGTAAACAAAAGCACGTGGCTGTCATATCCGTGATTGGCTCCCAGTCGAAACACTCACATGACGCAGGAAAATATAGTTTCGTATTTGGAAACCGTAACCTTGTATTATTTGAAAATAAAATTGAATAACAGTTATTAAATACGATGAAACATATAGCTTCACACACATGTAAAACGCTATGTAAAAGAAAAGCTACTTTTATATTTTGTTATTTACGTTGTAAGCGGAGTAATACCAAGGCAGTCTGTTGTTGTAATACGCTGGCGTCACTTGAACTCGTTCTCGTAAGCACGTGTTAGTTAGTATGACGTCTGTATCTCAATGAGTGTGGTTACTAAACATAAGAATGGAAACCCTCTAAAAAGCGAAGAGAAAGAAATAGTGTTGAATGTATACAGTTAAGTTCCAATTAATAAATTATAAAGTAACAGTTTTCTAAACAAACCAATGCATAGTAGTGAGGTTAGGTCTACTTTGACGAGTAACGGGAAATGTTTAACATGAAACAGAACGTACAGGATTGGGCGGAATTACTTATTGAGAATCTCTGGTGCCAAACTGCGGCCAATCAAGCCACGTCACGTGCCATTGTTTACTGTAGTATTATTGTTACAACAAAAAGATTATAGTGGTCGTGATAGCAGGTTGCAGCTTACACGCTTAACTAAGTTATTTTACAAGATGGAAGAGTACATCAGATTTATGTTTCGATAGTATTAATTGAAAATTTTCTGTCAGTGCAATTTATTAATTTTGTTATATGTGTGTTTTATCTAACAAAGTAGCACTAGATGAAAACTTACGTGATGACCCTGACATTATTATGCAAATTATTACAGATAAAGTTCAAATGGTGGTGCTGAAGACAATGTAGAGTTTAATGATGAAATTTGTGACAGTACAAGGATTCAGAATACATACCGGGATGAAGTTGTAGCTAAAGGAAAAAAAATGGAAGATACAATAGGAGAGATTGAGAATAATTGTAGGAAAAAAAGCGAAAAGAGAAAGAAGAAAAATAAGTAAGAAAGTGTACGAATTTCAATCAGGCACCTTCAGTTGAAGCTGAAGAGAATTCCTATGCTGAAAATCCAGTAATAAAACCCCAATCGAATTTTGAAGCCAAATTTCCCAGACTTTTCTTATTGGAGAGAGTTTTTCTTCCTGTCTACTCTGCTCTCGCGAATTTTTATCATCAAATCAAATGTAGACGATTAGTTAGACATAGTAGCATGATAACGCTAACCACAATATGTTGTATCAAACATGTTTATAGATAGATGGATGCATACTAGGACTGCCGCTAGTACCAAGATTCATAACAATTGGTTGATTTTCATGTAAATAAAAATTACTAGAACAAGAAACAAACCAAATAAATAGAGGTAAAGAAAATTACATTCTGAAATATTTTCTTATAGTTAGATTTGTATTGTTTTTTGTTTCCCGTGAATTTATTTTGTTATCAATAGAAATCAGAAACAAAGAAAACAAATAAAACTAAAGAAGGGAAATATTTATATATTTATTTATTTATTTATTTATTTATTTAAATTTAAATATACAGAATAAAGAATATAATTACAAACAAACAAACAAGAGACATATAAATAAAATAATACAAACAATATAAAAAGGAGATACAGTAGTATTAACAAAATTTGAGACCGAATGAGCAGCGCTCGTGTTCGGTCGCAGTTCAGATATAATAATAATAGGCCTATAAGAGAATATAAAATAAAATAAAGTAGGAAATAAAATTAAAATTACAGTTACAGAAATTATAAAATATAATATTAATATAAGAGAAATACAGAAAATAAAAAAATAATAATAAAAATAAATAAGTAAAATAAAATAGGAACTAAAATTTAATTTTTTTTACATTACAGCGGCAATGGAATTATATAATATAATATTAACACTAGAGAAGAATAATATCGTACTTGAAAAGTAGGACTATATATATCAAAATTTTAGAATACAAATATAATATAGGTTGATTAATTTATACACATAGGCTATAAATTTATTTAATCAAATTGAAGATATTAAAACGTTTCTAATTTTCTTGTTATATGTTAGTGGGTTACATGTTAGAAGTTGTGGGTGTAATTTAGTTAAAGCATTGTATAACCGAGGGCCAAAATTAATGCTATGCTTTAGACCAGCAGATGTGGGACATTTAGGTTCTACTAATGTTTAATTAATATTTCGTCTCGTGTCATAATTGTGTGTCTGTAATACAAACTTATTACGATTTTTATGATAAAATTTTAACAGCGTATACTTATAAATTTGTTCAATATTAAATACATTAAATTCAGAATAAATTAATTTAGTTGGATAATCGAAACGTTTCTTCAATCAAATTTTAATTATTCGTTTTTGTAGTAAATTTAACGGACTAAGATTAATTTTTGTACTTCCACCCCAAACAATTATACCATATTGAATGAGAGACTGAATAATGGCCAAATAAACATTTCGTAGAACTCTAATGGGTAAGTAGCATCGAAGATTAACGAATTTATAAATTGTTTTACGAAGCCTCTTACAAAGATAAGTAATGTGATGAGGCCATTTTAAATTCTGATCAATAATGATACCCAGATATTTGACATACGTGGCTTCTTTCAATGGTGGAAATTTACAACTTTTGGGATCTAAACAATTTTCACTGTGTATTATTAGTCTATTTTCATCGCTAAATTTTAAATTTTGAACACTGGCAACTGTTAACGAAATAAATACTCAGAAATATTTTCGTGCAGTTAGGTCTATGTGATTTTATATTTCATGTAAGTCTATTTTCATGAAAATTAGAAAGAAAACAAATACCTAAATAAATAAAACAATAAAGAAAGGAATAAAAAATTATGTTTCGAAATGAATGTAGAGCTTCAAGACACTTTTTCGCCTATTATGTCATTTTTTACATATCAATAGAAATACAGTACTACTACTCAATGACGATAGTATTCTAAGGTTAAACGTAGTTTTCACATTGAGATTTCACAATAAAATTAATTTTGTGGATTTGTTCAGATAAGTATGACACTAAGGTAAATTTAATGTTTTGTTTCTATTTATTCAATCAAAAATGATTCATAAGAGCCTCCAGTCGAGCCGTTCTTATTTCCGGCGTGGCCACGCCTTCTCGACTTTTGGCGCGAAGAAGGTAGGCAATAGCGGTTTTGCTAAATCTCTGTCAAGCCAATAGTGAACGGACGCAGTTCTAATAGCTGGTTGTCGAACAATCAGTCGGTATTGTTGTTAGTGCTGTGTTACCGCTGAGTTTTCAGCATCACAATGCCGCGGAGGAGTCGGAAGACCATCAATTCGCAAAGCAGAGAAATGATTCTTAGCATTAGAGATTATTTCGAAAATGAACGTAAAATAAGAGTAGTTTATTGCATTTAATGCAAGAGGTGCAATGAACAGCTGATGCGTGTGATGTGAACAAGTTCACGGTTTCTCAAATAACGACAGAGAAGTACGGACAATCCGGCAAAGAAGAAAATAAACTGAGAACTATGGCGGCGGCAGGTACTAACAATGATTGTAGCGATTTGGCGTAGCACCTCTAAATTGAACAATACCGTTAGGCAAGATTCTTCGTGTAATTTTTTTATGTAGCAATGACTTATCATGACAAAATTTTTAATGCTAACATATTTTACTTAATTTACAGGTTGTGTGGTTTTAGTTATTCATTCACATAAAAAATGTTTATTTATTATATTTTACAGCTTTCTCCCATTTTAGTAATTTCTAATATTGTTTCTGTATTTACGAAAATCGTTACTTCAAATGGTCGGGAAAACCAATTATAGCACAACATGGTAAGTCTTCTGTGTCCTGGGATGCTAGGATCAACAATAACAATAATATATAATATTATGTATTCATATATTACTAATTATTTATCGTAGGAAATAATTTTTCGTTCGATGTTTAAGACTAGACATGTGCTAAAACTTCGTTAAGAATACAAGGGTAGACTTGACAACGCAGTAACATCCACCGTGAGCGGGAAGCGATATTCGTCTGCATAACCTTGACGACAACCACTGCCAGTGAAGCAGCGTGTCAGCTGACCAGAAGCTGTCGTGTGATTTGCTGCCGGAAATAAGAACGGCTCGACTGTACTAATTAAATAAAGATTGGGGAACGCATTATTATACACTGAAAGGTACAGACGATGTTTGAAATAGGCTACTTGATTGTTTATACCAAGTGGTTATAATTAAACTGACGGTGTTCAGCGTGGCACAGCACGGACTGTAGTGATCGTAGGAGTGTGAAACGTCGTACGTATATAACAGTTGCCAAAACAGATAAAAGTTCAGTCTGGTATAAACATCTGTGACGATTCAAGGCTGCTTGACGTTCGAGAGTTAACTACTCCCGATGTCTTGAACGTTCGCTTGATTCACTCACTAACAATAAACACGTAAGCAATATTGTCGTGCGGGTTTTCGGCTTTGCGGGCGCTGTTACTCTTGCTTTCTCGATTGTTGTTCAATTCTTATCTACACCCGTGCAGAACAATAATTAAATACACGAACGTTTGACGATTGTATCATCAGTAGGTACTTTCCAACAATATGTCTGTGCATAGTATCGCAGTGTGTTTACTGAAAAGGAGAACAACAGGCAATATTCTCAATGTTTCGTAAAAATGAAACCCCATTATTTGCCCAACACAGTGACGTCCTTATTCCTTCCTAGCTGAAATATTACAATATTTACAACACTTTAAATTTTTTAGTGACTTCTGAATGACCTTATACTAAAACTCATAAAATAGATTGTCATCTCCGGTGACTATACAACCAACCTTCCCGCTTCGGTGTTATTAAACTGGAGTAAGGTACGAAGTTTCAGAACTTTTATAGGTAAATAAATACTTCCTTGTAGGTTAGCTTGCAATAATTATATTGATTCAGAGATGGGCTCGCTATTATTTTATCTATGTGGATTATTTATGAAGTTACTTATTAGGTTTATTACTATATTAATAACTTGTTTGAACTCCAAGGATAATTTAAAATCAATGATATTTTACGATGATAGATTTGCAAATTCGTCATTGTCTGAACTTTAGAACTCTAGAAATATTAGAGCAGAACTTCGAACACGATTCAAGAAAGTTTCACCGGACTCAATTATTTATAACTCTGCGAAATATTTTATTTTGCTGTGAGCCATTTTCAATACAGGCTCGGTAAATTCAAGAGAATAAATCTAGATTTACTGTGAGAATACTAAAAGGGTTGAAAAAATATTCTCTGCTTCATCCATCCTTCATCATGTAGTAACGCAGAATTCTTGCACGGAAATATCATACGTACTTCTGTACACCATAATAATAGTTCTCATACTGGTTGAGTGGAAGAGAAGGTCTTACGGCCTTAACTCTGCAAGTATAAATAAATAAATAAATACGTAAATATATAAATTAATTAATTAATTAATAAGTAAATAAATAAGTAAGTAAATAATAAATAAGTAAATAAATAAATAATAAATATGTAAATAAATAAATAAGTAAATAAATAATAAATAAGTAAATAATACATATGTAAATAAATAAATAACTAAATAAATAATAATTAAATAAATAAATAAAAATAAATAAATAAATAAATAAATAAATAAATAAATACATCAATCAATAAATAAATAAGTAAATAAATGAATAAATAAATAAATAAGTAAATAAATAACTAAATAAATAAATAATTCAGCAAATAAATAAATAAAATAAATAAATAAGTAAATAAATAAATAAAATAAGTAAATAAATAAACGAATAAATAAATAAATAATTAAATAAATAACTAAATAAATGAATAAAAAATAAAAATAAATAAATAAATAATTAAAAAAATAAATAAATAATAAATAACTAAAGAAAGAAATAAATAAAAAAGTAAATAAATGAATGAGTAAATGAATAAAGAATAAATATGTAAATAAATAAATAAGTAAATAAAGAGAGAGAGAAAAAAACTCATCCGGCCTTAAATAAGGATGACCACGAGGATCCGGAAATTAATAGCAAATAAATATAACTTACTAAATAAATAAAAAATAAATAATAAAAAAGTAAATAAATAAATAATAAATAAATAAGTAAATAAATAAATAAAAAATAAATACTAGATAAATAAGTAAATAAATAAATAAATGAATAGTAGTTTACGTTTTTGTTATCATCTAGGATTCTTAGGGGAAAAAAGAAATTAGTACGATTTTTTTTTGCCTGGTAGTAACTCTGCGGTTGGTCAGTCGTCCGTATTAGCCTGTCGTAACGAGCCCAGCAGCGTAGGCGACCTCTCTGATCTTATCTATTTGCCCTGATGATGGAAGCCGTAACTAGTTCCGAAACGTTGGAAACATCAAGTTCCAGGACATGTTGAGTTACCCAAAAGCCTAATTGTGATCAGAATTTTTCAAGTTAATATTTTCGCTTATTTCACTATTTCTAATTTTATCTAGTTTAGAAGATCGTACTAATCTTATGAAACCCATTTTTGTTAACTGCAATTTTCATTTTTATTTTCTATTCATATTCTGTGTTCCTATATCATAACCTATTAAACTTCTCACTATCGATTTATAAATATGGATTTCCGTTTCTATAAAGACTAGTGCCTTGAGCAGCAAATGCTGCAAACTAAGTTCATTAGACGTCCAAATAAACATTTTTCACATTTATTTTCAATGAAGAATACCAGACATTCTGAAAGTTATTTGCTTCCATAATAATGCAACATACTCCCTCTGAATGGTTTTTTTATGCCAAATACTTTCTCTTGAACCTATACACCTTCAGTTTTTTTAGTGTCAACGCGAAAACGCAAGTAACATTGTCAGGACGATCAGTGGGTTTTTCATGTGGGAGTAAAGCAGTAGCTATTTCAGATCATTGCGGATTGTAGGTGAAAATTAAAAAAAAAATGTCAGGTTTGCTATGCTTTCGAACAATAGACATAGCATCTTGGTATAGCTGCTGCATGTTTCGTAAACTACCTTGAAATGTAGAGGGTAAAATCATTTTATCCTGCTAAGAGATCTTGCTGAAATGATCGGGAGACTACAAAACCTTGTAGGTCTCTTATTTTATCAGTAAGTAATACCTTTTGGTCTTTCCTTAGGAACTCTAATTTTTGCGCTCTCTCGAGCCAATACTGAAGACAATCACGCATATAAATCTACACCACACCGCCATTAAATATATGAAAAAGATCCAACCCCACTTGATTAATAACTATAAAATATTTGATTTTTAATAACAATATTATTATCTTACGTAAGTTTTATAGTTTTCAATAACATATACTATATAGCCGCCACTCAGTAAATTATATAAATCAAGATCTAATTTAAGATATACTCTACATCTACTTATATAACCCCAAAACGTTTCACTTCCATATCATCAATATAGTATTAATAGTATAATCAATGAAAAATAGTCACATCATGGCATTAACTATAATAATATTTCATTTCTAATGGTAATAATGTCATCAAACCACCTCAAGTTTTATAGTTTTTAATATCCAATACTAATTAATTTTACTAAGTCTTGAAATTTTTAATAACCAATTTAATTTGAGCTCTAAATATGTTAGCATTCTTGCAGATCATGGCCTTCGTGTAATATCGTTTACTGTAGTGTTTGTTTTGTTTTATTCTGAAATGCAATTAGTTACGACAGATGAATTTTAGAAAACAGGAAAATTATGTTGAAATATTGAAATTTCACTCAAAAGTACTATTTTTCTGAAAAACTTTATATATATATATATATATATATATATATACTGGGTGTTCAGTTCAAAGTGTGTCATGGCTCGCTGTGTGCCGTCATGTGGCTAGCCGATGAGCCTAGAGAATTCAATCTTCCTACACTTTCGCAGAGGCGTATTACCTATGTGGCAGAGAAGTTGCCTATCAAGTACGGCGTTCATTCTGAAGAGTACGTACTGATACGTGTGGTAACGACGGTAGTGGCAGGAATGTGAACTGTTTAGAAACACGTAGTCTACTGAGGTGAGTTTTTTTTCTTACTGTCGGGATATGGGGAGAGAGTTAAGACGATTACTTACGTATTTGTTGACTTAACTTCGACGGTCAACATGGACACGGAGCATTTGATTTGTATTGTGGAATGTTGCCGTATGCAACCGATGATGACAAATACCCTGCGTACGACTTGCCCGCGCAAAACACAGTTCGAAAGAGTTTATGGTAGCTCACAGACCGTACAGACCACCATCTGTTGCTACGACGTTCAAGTTATACCATACACGTTCTCTAGTTCAGATTGAACGCCTTGAATATAGGCAACTTCTCTGACATAAAATCTGAAACTCGCTTCAAATCGTTGACTCACAACAATGACGTCATGACACACTTTGAAATGAACACCCAGTTAGGTGTGCGCTTCCACATAAAGGAAAAGGTGTTATTTTATTTAAAGAATATACTCCCGGGAATAAATGGATTTTTTCTAAGGAGGATCTGTCTTCCTCTGAATGGCGGGACGCAATTAAGATGAATGCTAACGTAGCACCAGTGAGAAGTCTTCATGGGAGATCCTTGGACGGTTTCCGTTGCATATACTGCAACGAGATTGAAACCTTAGTACACGTCCTAGGATCCTGTCAGCATGGAGAACTCATGAGAAATTCACGCCATCATAACATCCGGAAACTAATAGCACAAGCCCTTAGAAAAAAAATCCTTCGCGGTCCATGAAGAGGTGCACTGCGTTGCGTCTGAAGGCGGCGGAATTAGAAGAGCGGACATCGTGGCTCTAGACAAGACTAATAGTAAAGGCTTTAGACTGGACCCAACTGTTAGATTTGAGATGAGCCAGACCCAACCATCCGAGGTCAACAAAGAGAAACAACAAATTTATGAGCCTACTATTCCGTATTTTCGAGAAAAATATCAGATGGAAGGCACCTGGGAAGTACATGGTTTAATGATCGGAGCGAGGGGCACCATCTCACGATCAACTGTAAACACTATCAAAACATTTGGAATCCATGACATCATTCCAAAAATAATTACTTCAACCATTAAAGGATCTGTGGCAATTCTGAAAAATCATTTATACGGAATATCATAATTCCCCCTTTTCTATTCGTTAGTGTGTGATTGTTACATATATATGTAGAAATTTATTATTTCTTAAACTTAAGGTCCTAGTTCACATTTCAATTTGACTCATCTATCTTACTGTAATCATTACTATTCTTATATGTGTGTTATTCTGTGTTTTTGGCAAGCCAGGATGCCTGGGCAGACTATATATTTGGTTTTATTAATGTAATATGTGATTAAATGAGATAGGCCTACTGATACGTTATTTTGTAGATCCATTTCTGCAGGTTATATAGCCGAATACTCTAATCCAAATGTACGTAGATAAAATAAAAGACATTCTTTACTTCTTTTGCTTTGTTACGGAACTCTTTCATTGAAACCTGAATGAAGACACACACAAGGAGAACAAATTATGTTTGAAGGAGTCATTTTCTGCATGGCCGAGCTAACAATCGCTCATCTGATGATAAAATAACGGCAGGTCACAAGAACACCTTTGGCTAATTACTTGCAGGTCGTCACGAAATGTAAACCATAACTCTGAGAAAAAGTGAGAGTTGAAAAGGAGTTCTTTTGCTTGGAACTAATGTACCATGTCTTTCTCATCAAGCAAGACCCTCTCCAAAACGAAAGCAATCAGCTTGGGATGGAAAAACGATGCAGAAGTATTACAGAATACTACGCTTTGTTAAAATTTCTATCCTTGTCATCTCTTACTAATGAAAATGTTGATTTTTCGTTTTGCAAAAAAAGAAATAGACGATATATAACGCTGTTACACTTTTCTTTTCCACGGATTTTTGCACTGATTAATAGATCCACACGTATTTGCCGTGTTGGAACATGTTTACTTTTTTACCTTTGTCCAGTGAACCGCTAGTGAAAATATAGGATTTATCTATTCAACTTGGCAACGGTGTATGTGACGCATTGCAGCATCGTGCCGAGTTGGTCCAGGGAGAGGGATGGAGAATGAGTGGGTGGAAGACGGAAAGAGACGGAAGAAACTATCTGGAGAATCACAATGACGGAACCTTGTAAATGGATTTTAAATGCGAAGGGCAAAGTTATTTAAAATGTTTCGACTTTTACTATTATTTCTTTAACCGTATAACTTTTACTTCATCTGTATGTAGGTCTACATAGGAGTCATCATCATCATCATCATCCTTCACGAATTAGGCCTCTGTAGACCTGTTTCGGCCCCATCTAGCAGTCTTCTTAACGGTCTTCCTGGTCGACGATGTCCTCTAGGTTTATATTGCATCATAATTTTTGGGATTCTTGAATTTTCCATTCTTCTTACATGATCTAGCCAATTGAATTTGTTACATAGGAGTCACAAATATAAAAGTCTACTTCAGTGGCGTATACTGGTTAAAGGGTTTGGGCTACCACTGACCCTGTTATTACACAAAATATATCTAACAATTACTTTAATTTTAATTACTATGGTAAAACTAATAATACAAAATTATTACATTATGTTATATTATAAACTTTTTCTTTTGTAATTTCCTTGGGCTACCGCCGCAAAATACGCCCCTGACTGTTCTTAAGACTGGCAGCTACACTTATCACATTTTAAATAGGTCTATCAATTATTTCCGTTTCTTAGTAATTTTAATTATTTTACTTTAAAATTATTTTATTTATTTATTTATTTATTTATTTATTTATTTATTTATTTATTTATTTATTTATTTAACCTGGTAGAGATAAGGCCATCAGGCCTCTCTTCCCCTCTACCAGGGGATTACAACTACAATATTAAGAATACAATTACAATTATAATTACAATTAATATTAAATTTACAAATACAATAAAAATCAAAGTACTAAAAGATTAACTGATTAATAAAAGCTAGACAGTTTATTGTAAAAGTTAAGAAGAGTGAAGCATTTCTTTTATTGATTAAGTAAAAATTTAACGTCCTCTACGAAGTAAGAAAATGCTTAATAAGTTTGCTTTTGAACGCTACTAAATTCCGACAGTCTCTGATGTCACTGGGTAGGGTATTCCACAAGCGCGAGAGCGAGATTGTGTATGATGATGAATACGATGATGTCTTATGTGTTGGTATGGCTAGTACGCGGCTATTTTCCGTGCGTGTGAAAAGATTATGATATGATGACAGGTAACTGAAACGGGAGGCAAGGTAGGTAGGTGTAGAGGTGTGAAGGACTTGGAAAAGGAGAACAAGAGAATGAAAATTTCTACGTTCGTTAAGCCGTAGCCAGTTTAGAGTTTGGAAGGATGGGGTAATGTGGTCAGCGCGAAGGACATCGCAGACGAAGCGAACACAAGAATTATGAACACGTTGTAATTTTTGCGACTGGTTGACATTGAGGTCGGTCAGTAGAGAATCACAATAATCGAAGTGGGGTAATACTAGTGTTTCCACTAGTATTTTCTTGAGTGATAGCGGAAGGAATTTTCGAATGCTGTTTAAGGAATGTAGTATGGACAGCACTTTTTTTGGTAATATGGGTTACTTGGTTATTCCAGTTTAAATGCGTATCAAAGTAAACTCCAAGGTTTTTAACACAGGAAGCAAAAGGCATTATTGTGTCGTTTAACTTGACTGGAAGAGCAGGAGTAATGTTGCATAATAGACGTTGATGTCCCACTATTATTCATTCATTTGGTTTAAGTTTTGGAGTAGTAGGAAGCAAATTCTGGATTTATTTTCGACGTCGCCAATTTTAATATCCAGTTTCCATGGCAGTTTTTCATTATTAGTGATCGTGTTTATACTAAGTATGTTAATATCCGATCTATTTTTATTCCAATGATCTAGTTAAATCTTGCATTATTCCTGTAATAATAATAATAATAATAATAATAATAATAATAATAATAATAATAACAGTTTTATTTTCCCTGGTAGAGTTAAGGGCATCAGGCCTTCTCTTCCACTCAACCAGGATGAAAGCACATACACGAAAATAATTACATGTAAGATTTTGAGCGGGAAAACACAAACGGCATAATTTCCTTTTGAATTTAGACAATCATGGTTCTCCATTCTCTGTACTACGACTGTGAAAACAGGATGTTTAAAAAATACGTTTGAATTATGAAAGAGAAGTGGAAATAACTCTGTACCACTGAATGGAAAAAATAAACACAAATAGGCCCCTAGTAGAATTGTCCGTCTTTAAGATGTTGGAGTTTGTTATTGTTATTATTATTATTCTTATTATTATTATGATTATTATTATTATTATTATTATTATTATTATTATTATTATTATTATTATTATTATAGAGAAGTTTTATATGATATTCTTATTGAATTTGATATTCCCAAGAAACTAGTTCGATTAATTAAAATGTGTCTTAGTGAAACGTACAGCAGAGTACGTATGGGTCAGTTTCAGTCAGATGCGTTTCCAATTCACTGCGGGCTAAAGCAAGGGGATGCACTATCACCTTTACTTCTTAACTTTGCTCTAGAGTACGCCATTAGGAAAGTTCAGGATAACAGAGAGGGTTTGGAATTGAACAGGTTACATCAGCTTCTTGTCTATGCGGATGACGTGAATATGTTAGGAGAAAATCCACAAACGATTAGGCAAAACACGGGAAATATAAAAATTGGAAATTTATCCTTTGAAGAAGTAGAAAAAATTTCAAATACCTGGGAACAACAATAACAAATATAAATGATAATGGGGGGAAATTAAACACAGAATAAATATGGGAAATGCCTGTTACTCGTATTATTCGGTTGAGAAGCGTTTGTCATCTAGTCTGCTGTCAAAAAATCTTAAAGTTAGAATTTATAAACAGTTATATTACCGGTTGTACTGTATGGTTATGAAACTTGGACAGAGAGAGGAACAGAGATTGAGGGCTTTTGAGAATAAGGTTCTTAGGAAAATATTTGGGGCTGAGAGGGATGAAGTTACAGGAGAATTGAGAAAGTTACACAACGCAGAGCTGCACGCATTCTATCCTTCACCTGGCATAATTAGGAACATTAAATCCAGACGTTTGAGATGGGCAGGGCATGCAGCACGTATGGGCGAATCCAGAAATGCATTTAGAGTGTTAGTTGGGAGACCGGAGGGAAAAAGACCTTTAGGGATGCCGAGACGTAGATGGGAGGATAATATTAAAATGGATTTGAGGGAGGTGGGGTGTGATGATAGAGACTGGATTAATCTTGCACAGGATAGGGACCGATGGCGGGGTTATGTGAGAGCGGCAATGAACCTTCGGGTTCCTTGAAAGCCATTTGTAAGTAAGTAAGTAATAATTTTCGATAAGCTTTATTCCTTGAAAAATTTTGATAGGACTCATATTTAATGAGATAAATGAGTTTTAAAATTAAAATAACTGCCATCTAAGGCCGTATAATGAAATAAAAAATAAATGATTTCGTCTATAAGGGGCCTGGACAGCAACAATCGAAAGCTATGAAAGATAGTCTACAGAGAATGTTTCTGTGTTTGTATGAAGTAATATCGGAAGAAAAATTAACCGATTTGTATAATTAATTATTATTTCACTATTGGAAAGTGCATTTTCTCTAGATGGACATAATGCTATAATGTTATTACAGTAACTTCTGATATAATGTAATGTAATATAATATAATATAATATAATATAATATAATATAATATAATATAATATAATATAATATAATGTGATATGATATGATATGATATGATATGATATGATATGATATGATATGATATGATATGATATGATATGATATGATATGATATGATATGATATGATATAATATATGTAATGTAATATTATATAATATAATTTAAGTTATTTGAAGGGTTCAGAACCATAGTGGGCCAAACGCCATTTACTGAATACGTAGAAAACAAAGGTTAAAATTAAGTTATTACCATAATTCAATGGCGGGCTTATGTGAGGGCGGCAATGAACCTCCGGGTTCCTTAAAAGCCAGTAAGTAAGTATGTAAGCCACCTGTAATTGAAGCCTTGTTCTGTTGGTGGTGGATTTAAATAAAATAAATAAATAAATAAATAAATAAAAAAATAAATAAATAAATAAAGGAAAGAAACTGAGTCGGTGTCTGGTAGAGTTTCTGAGTAGCTGTCGGTAGAGCGTTGGTACGCTTAGGCAAAGGTCGCAGGTTCGATACCAGGCCCCAGAACAATTTTTCCTTTGAAATTATTCAGGAATCAATCAGTTATTGGAGTATCAATTAGTTAATAACTGATCAATCTGTTAATAACGTGTATATGTAATTATTTTAGTCAAGGCGCAAGTTATGAAGTGTGGTAACTAGTGATTACAGTTCCGGCGAGAATTGAGCGTAATTTCCATTGTGGTACACAGTGGCACCAAAATCTCAAACATTTGAACCAATTAACCCGGCCTTTGTGTGGACGTCACGGCAGCTAATCCACGAGAACTGCGCGGGATTTAAATGCCCAGGAGATACGGCCATTCAGCGCGGCCAGCACTAATTCTCCTCCGGGGCTAAAAACCGCGACTAAATAAGCTCCCGGCGCACTATTTTGTGTGGCGCACAACACATTAAGCACTTCCCCTCTAATGGTTATTAATACACAGCATTGTGAGTAATGCACTCTGTACTGCTTGTTAACATTATTGAACGACATGTGAACACTTGTCTGTGTCATTGTTACACAACTCATTAGCCACTCCAATCACATTTATGGATATCCAAACCTTAGTAGCCTATAGCTGACTCCCAATCGTCAATCACTTTTTTAATAAAAAGTAAAAGAACTGACTCGCTCGTTTCATTATTCATTTGAAGATATTCATTGACAGAATAATTGCGAGATTAAAAAGCTAACTAATGGATTATGTAATTCTCTCGTTCTTTCTTTACCTCATTCACTTTTTTATTCATTCCATTTATTTATTTATTTTATTTTAGTAGGTTATTTTACGACGCTTTATCAACAGCTTTGGTTATTTAGCCTCTGAGTGATATGAAGGTGATAATGCCGGTGAAATGAGTCCGGGGTCCAACACCGTAAGTTACCCAGCATTTGCTCATATTGGGTTGAGGGAAAACCCCGGAAAAATCTCAACCAGGTAACTTGTCCCGACCGCGAATCGAACCCGGGCCACCTGGTTTCGCGGCTAGACGTGCTAACCGTTACTCCACAGGCGTGGACATATTCCATTTTAATTCTACTCTATTTATACAATGCTTTTATTTATTCATTCAGTATTTTACTTACAAGCAAACATTCTGATGGGGGCAGATAAAAAAGTTAAAATTTTTTCTTCCACCATGCTAATAATGTCAAAAGAAGTGCTGTAAATTGAATAGTAGTCTGTATTGCTCAACTGATGAATTGTATATGCCGTAAATTGAATAGTAGTCTGTATTGCTCAACTGATGAATTGTATATGCTGTAAATTGAATAGTAGTCTATATAGCTCAACTGATGAATTGTTTATGCTGTAAATTGAATAGTAGTCTGTATAGCTCAACTGATGAATTGTATATGCCGTAAATTGAATAGTAGTCTGTATAGCTCAACTGATGAATTGTATATGCCGTAAATTGAATAGTAGTCTGTATTGCTCAACTGATGAATTGTATATGCTGTAAATTGAATAGTAGTCTGTATAGCTCAACTGATGAATTGTGTATCCTACAAATTGAATAGTAGTCTGTATAGCTCAATTTATGAATTGTATATGTATGTTAATAGTATAGTAGTCTGTATAGTTCAACTGATGAATTGTTTATGCTGTAAATTGAATAGTAGTCTGTATAGCTCAATTTATGAATTGTATATGTTGTAAATGGTATAGTAGTCTGTATTGCTCAACTGATGAATTTTTTATGCTGTAAATTGAATAGTAGTCTGTATAGCTCAACTGATGAATTGTATATGCTGTAAAGGGTATAGTAGTCTCTATAGCTCAACTGATGAATTGTATATGCTGTAAATTGAATAGTAGTCTGTATAGCTCAATTTATGAATTGTATATGCTGTAAATTTGAATAGTAGTCTGTGTAGTTCAACTGATGAATTGAACATGCTGTAAATTGAATAGTAGTCTCTATAGCTCAACTGATGAATTGTATATGCTTTAAATTGAATAGTAGTCTGTATAGCTCAATATATGAATTGTATATGCTGTAAATTGAATAGTAGCCTGTATAGCTCAATTTATGAACTGTATATGCTGTAAATTGAATAGTAGTCTGTATAGCTCAATTTATGAATTGTGTATGCTGTAAATGGTATAGTAGTCTCTATAGCTAAACTGATGAATTGCATATGCTGTAAATTGAATAGTAGTCTGTATAGCTCGACTGATGACTTGTTTATGATTATGTACAAATTTGTATAGCTTAATGAAAGTATGCTTGTAAATTGAATTAATCTGCTTACTTTGTATGGTATATGTTACTATAGTTTTGGTTGATGTATTGTATATGCTTTAAATTGAATAGTAATCTGTATAGCTCTAATGATGAATTGTTTGTGTTTGTAATTTGAAGTAGTTTGCATGATATGTATTATCAATTTCTGTATATCACAACTGATTGAATTGTTTATGCCTTAAATTGAATTAACTTACTTGTTTTGTATTATACGTTATAGATCAACTGATGAATAATCGTTTGGGTTTGTAATCTGATTGGCTATGTATTGTATATTTTTAGTAGAGCCATCGATGTAGCTCAGTCGGCAGACTCGCTGGCCCGCTGATCCGGAGCTGCGCTCGGGCTTGGGTTGGATCTCCCATTTGGTCTCATTGAATGGTTTCTTCCGAGGTTTTCCCCTGCCATGGGACCGAAGCCGGATGGTCTATGGCGAGTCCTCGGTCTCACTTCATTTCACCTCTTTGGTCTGATTACCTGGTTGGGATTTTACCGAGGTTTCCCCAAGCATAAGGAAAATGCCGGGTAATCTTTTGGCAAATCCTCGGGCCTCACATCATCTCACTACAGCTCCCCAAAATATTGTTAAAAAATTGTGAAAAATTGTAGAAAATTACAAAATTGTAAAACTATAAAAATTGTAAAATATTGTAAAAATTGTAAAGATTTATAAAAATTGTAATTGTAATATTGTGAAATGTTTGACTTGTTCCACATCTTAAAGCTTCATTGCTCATGTAAGATCTATGGAATATAATAAATGAAATAAATAAAAAAATATATACAAATTTTGGTCACTCGGCCGCAAATACGAGACCGTCCAGAAAGTGATTTTCCCTGTGTCTGTTTTCAGAATAAAATCACAATTGAATGGAAAGATTTATTGAAACAGATACAGAAATTGTTGTGCTATTTATGAACATATCCCCACTGGAATTGAGACATAATTATTGATCATCCACGTACAATAGAGAGTCAATTTCTAATTCTCCGTTAATGTGAACTTTTCATAATGTATTCCACATGTTTGATCAGGAAATAGACATTTGTACTATATATGATTAACATAAATATGTAAAAAAATAATGGTGATATGTGATAGCCTAGTGGGACACCCTTACCCCCATTTCTTGCTACATTAATATTTCTTATTCTAATGTAAACTAAAAATACCAGAAAATTAACTATTGAACAAGAATCGCAGAAGGGAAAAACTTAGATAATTAATTTATTATAAAGCTGAGAAAAACTGCATGCGTTGAAGTCCTTCTGATGCCATAAAAGAGTAACCCTATTTCGTTAAAGTAGAAAAGGCTTTGTAAATTAGCTCAGGTTTAAATAGTCTACACTTTTCATGTACATTACAATTGTCTTTATCTCGTAAGCTGTTCATGAATTCGAGTAAATGAATCATAAAATATTCTACCTATACCGTAATTTCTACGAGAAAAAAGTTTGTAGTGCATATTCGTTACGGTGTCTAACATAATGTAACTTCTAGTACTACAAATACATTTTATAATGTTACATATTTTGTTCGGATCAATTTCTGCACATTCAAAGGATAAAACTAAAACTTCTTTCAGTAATTTATCATCATAATACACTGCTCTGTTAAATTGACTGCTCATATTCAGAATTAAATCAATGGCTTTCCCAAAACGCGTTATGAAATATTTCATATAAAACAATTTTTATCTCGAGAAAGAAGAAAACGCGATCAAAATTGTATTAAACGTTTTGGTTTGAAATATCACAAAGAATACTCCACAGCAATTAATGACATTATTTAAGGTTCACCCTGTATACACATGTTTTACATAAGCATATTAGAATTAGAAATACATCTAATCCGCCATGACCAGATAAGATAAGTTAAAAGATAAAATAAGTTAAGATAAGATAAGATCAGATCAGACAGGCAGGCAGGCAGGCAGACAGAGATAGACAGACAGACAGACAGACAGACAGAGAGATAGATAGATAGATAGATAGATAGATAGATAGATAGATAGATAGATAGATAGATAGATAGATAGATAGATAGATAGATAGATAGATAGATAGATAGATAGATAGATAGATAGATAGATAGATAGATAGATAGATCGATAGATAGATAGATAGACAGACAGACAGACAGACAGACAGACAGACAGACAGACAGACAGACAGACAGACAGACAGACAGACAGACAGATAGATAGATAGATAGATAGATAGATAGATAGATAGATAGACAGATAGATAGATTAAGGTTAGAGCCTTAAATTTAAATTAAATAATAGGCTACAATAACAAGAATGACATTTAAAATGTTGTATTGATATGAAGAACAGAATTAATGAAAACGTATCGACATTTTCTACTAACAAGATTGTGCAACAGCGTCTTGTAATTCATAATTTGTTTAAATGGTTCAAAGCAATATCGTTTTCAAAATATCAAGTATTCCACCGTTTGTTAACATCCACAAATGCATTCAATGACATTGTTAAAATTAATATGAAACCTTCTGCGAAATTCGCTATGACGAGATAGAAATTGTGTTTGTGTGAAATAGGGTAAAAATGATGTAAGTCTACACGATAATTGGAGTGTGTATTAGGGAAGAAATATCTTTTGTGAAGGGGGCATTACCAATTTTTTCCACTGACAGTTCAACGTGTTTATTATATGTGTTTTATACTAATTGAAATTAAAAGTAAGAAAATGTTAATATTATTACGGAGGAGAAATTTGACTTCTGAGACAGTCTGTACTTCTAAGTTGCTTTATATTACTTTTTATACAGGGTGACCGTTAATTAATGTCATTAATTTCAATGAGTTATTCTTTGAGATATTTCAAACAAAAAAATGTTTAATACAATTTGACTCTTCTTGCTTCCTTCCCAAGATAAAAATTTTGTTATGTGAAATGTATCACAGCGTGTTGTGGGAAAGCCATTGCTTTAATTCCCAATATTCTGAGCCATTTTAAGAGAGGATGTGTTATGATAATAAATAATTGGAGGAATTTTAATTGTATCCTTTAAATATGCAGAAATTCTTTCCGAAAGAAATGTAGAATATTAACATTCCTTTTCAGAACGAAACGTTACATTTGTTCGGATCGAATTCCTCCACATTTAAAGCAGAAAACTAAATTTTTTTCAATCATTTATTATCATAATACACTGCTCTCTAAATTGATTGAGCGTATTGAGAATTAAATCAATGACTTTCTCAAAACACGCTATGAAATATTTTATATAAAACTATTTTTATCTGGAAAAGAAATAAAAAAAAAAGGAAAATTGTATTAAACTTTTTTTGTTTGAAATATCTCGAAGAATAACTCCCTGAAATTAATGACATTACTTGCGATTCACCCTGTATATTTTACTTGTTGGACGATAAAACTTGAACTACTGCCTACTCAAAATTAGGGTTTATTCATCCTTGTTTTGTTTCAAAGGGTTAGGCATAGCTTACACCAGTAAAATTTTGGAAATATATCAACTTCTTTTTTCTCCATTACTCTATGTTGTACAATAATGAAAATTGGTATATTTAAAACACTGTCCTGCTATATTAAAAAAAGTGTTTTTACGATTAAAAAAATTATTTACATTTTTGTTTTCAAAATTCAGTTCGCTGTGAAGTGATGAAGCTTTTCTCACTGAACTAAAAAATTATCCACCATTCTGTGATCAAATTTTTTATGTGTATTTATGCATGTCATATCAACAATATGATGCAAGATCACTTCTCTACCTTTGATAGATTGTCTGATAAAAAATAAGCTCGTTTTAAAAATGGTCAAATATCAGTATTTTCGTCTAACACAAAATAAAAAAAAATATTATTTATTAAGGAATGTAGTTGAAAGAGCATGACATTGTAAACATGAGTTTCAGCAATAAAATAAACGAGAGAAAACGTGAAAAAGTTAACAAGTTTATGAGTTATGAGGGAAAAGCTTCATCACTGCACGGTGAACTGCCACCAGTTTTAATTTTGAAAAAAAAAAAAAAAAAAAAATATATATATATATATATATATAAGTAATTTTTTTTTTATCGTAATTTTTTTTTCATATATCAGAAGAACAGTGTTTTACACATACCAATTTGCATTATCGTACAAGATACGGTAAAAGAAGGAAAAATGTTGAATATTTCCAAACATTTTACTCCTGTAAGCTGTACCTAACCGCTTGAAGGATACGTTCATGAAATTTATTTAGTTGATACCTAAACTGTCACTGTTTTTTTCAGCTTACCAAGATTATCGCAAAAAAGTGCAAATACTGTATAATACCAAGTGGTGTCCGTGTAATTAATATACAGATTTTGCATGAAAGATTATGTTTATGAGAACATATTAATGTTTCATGAATACAAAACTAGACCTATGTGAGTTTCAAATTATAACACGAAACTAAACATAAAATTAAAGACTTGCATAAACTACGTAACGTCAGATGCGGTTTAAACGTTGAGATCTATAATAAACATACTATAATGGCGCTTTTGAATGCGAAATGACGTCGTAAAATTAGTTTATTGGATTGTTATGGGAGCGACTGCAGGTAGGTTCTCCTCGGACCTAGGAATCTAGTAAAACTCTTTATCAGTATCGTGCATCATTGTGTACGGCATTGGAAAATTTAAGTACTGCAATACATATGAGAAATCTAAAGTAGAAACCATACCAGTATACGTTACATGTTCTTTTATATGCTCTGGAACATTTATATCCCCGATTTCTATGTTTATCTTCAAGTATCTCTTCCTCGTCAGGTGCAATTACATTTATGTCCAAATAAATCTGAAATAAACCATTGGAAAGGCTACTAACAGACTTAAAAATTGTCTCCTCGAATATTTATGTAAGGAACTTTCCAATTTTAATTAATTATGATAAACTTACAGGGAAGATGTACAAGTTCTACCAAAAGCATCCTACGAAATTACTTAACTGTCCATATTTTACGACTGATTTACCTCGCATTAGTACAAGCTATATTACAATACGGCATTATAGGATGGGGTAGTGCTTATAGTACCTCCCTCATGCCAATAACTCTGCTACAGAAAAGAATAATAAAAATATGTCTTAATAAGCCTTTTGATTATCCTTCAGAGCTGCTGTATTCAGAATTTAAAGTATTTGACTTCCATCAAATTTATGGAATGTTAATAAATACAATACAATACAATACAATACAATACAATACAATACAATAACAATGTATTATTGAATTTCGTACATCAAAACCAAAATATATTTAACTTATATTTACATAAATATGAAACCAAAAGATCAGACAACACATGTTTGACAGTTCCGAAATGTACCATCACAGTAGCAACTTCGGTCCAAGGCTTTATAAGATGATAATAGCTAAATTCCCAAACATACAATTTGCTAATGCTCCACAAATCAATTAAAAATTGCTGATTAGAGAGAAAATTTAAAGTTCAATTATTGTGATATCTGTGTTTGTATTCTTCTTTTTTCTTCTTTTTACTTTTTACTCTATTATTTATGTATGTAGCTAACTTACTCTTTCTGGGGGTGCTAGAGTATTTTATATATTAAAAAAAGAAATATGTATCTTTGTTCTGACAATAAATTATTATTATTATTATTGTTATTATTATTATTATTATTATTATTATTATTATTATTATTATTGTGCAAAGATCAAATTTCTGTGAAAAATGAATTTTTTACTGCAAACCCAATCTCTCTATTTTTCAAACTGTGGGTTATATAACAATTTTTCTATTATGCAAACTTACTGAAAAATCAGTATTCCTTTGGCTACAAGGATGGGCATGTTCTTCCAGCATGACGGAGCCCCTGCACATTCTAGTCGTCAGGTGATACATCATCTAAACCTAACATTCCCCGGAAGATGGATCGGCAGATGTGGTCACGTTTCTTGGCCACCAAGGTCCCAGGTCCTTACCCCTTTAGATTTTTCCCTGTGGGGATGGCTGAAAGGCGAAGTCGAAAAAGTAAACACAAGAGCCGATTTAATCGTTCGAATTATGAATAATGCTGCCAAGACGACCTCAGAAGAGCCACACGTGGTGCTGTCAAGAGAAGTCTGAAGTACATTGAAGTCGGTGGTGGAATTTATGAAAATAAACTTTGAACGTAATCATTCGACTTTGCTTAACATCTTCTTGGTTGCATTCTAACAGCTGTATCTCAGTACCTTATAAAAATTGGACACATTTTATATGGGATTTTTATTCGAATTCGTCTATAGTATCACCTCCTAAAACATTTACTATTCCTCCTGAAAAAAAACACACACAACACACACAAAACACACGCACACAAAAAAAACAAACACAAAAACACACACACAAAATACAACACATAGGAAGTAATTTGCAATAATATAATTTATACAGTGAGATTATAATCCTGATTTAGAGATAGTTCAAGTGTATTACACGTGTGAATTTGTTGATATTTACCCATTTTAATAGTGGTGCATTATACATACGTATCAAAGCGGTGACAATTTTTTAAGAATTATTTCTTTCGCATTAGAATCCCGAAGATTGTCCAATCTGTCATCATGTGACCTTCAATCATGGGGAAACCTAAAATATAGCGTATATGCAGTTCTCATATGTCTGTAAAAATAAAATGGAGCGTTCAGTGGATGATTACATCAAGTTTAAATTACGAAGAATGTCGTGTGAACAACATTTTTAGAAAGTCAAGATTTTATGTGTAAAAATGGGCAAGCATTTGAACTATCATCTAAAGATCATCTCAATGTTCCATTATATTGGAAAGGGTGAGACAATTCCATAGGCATGCTTTCACTAATCTCTATACATTCCAATGCAGTCCTCGCTATCAAATTCTTCTATGAGAACACTGATCTCCAAGAGCAGAGTTTGTTTTGTTTTGATATGTTCACTGAACAGCAGACCTGAACTGCGTAAGTGCGATTGATACCGTCGAGCAATACTGTTGTGGTTTACATGGAGACTCTAGGTGTCCAAACTCAGGACTCTAGTGCTCACATATTGAAACTCTAAGAAATAATTGCCTTAGTAAAGTAAACATAATTTCAAATCAATATTTATTATTTTATGCTCGACCATGCCGAAATGTAGTAATTATACACTTGGTAGCAGCCCTTTAATGCACCTCATTAAAGTACACCTATTTATTACAGTTCAGTTGTTCAGCCAATCAGAAATCAGCATTGTAGCATTATAAAAGCGCAAGTATCGATTATTCTCGGATATGCAATCGAAAGACAACTCGCGAAACGTCACGGAGGCTGGAAATCCAATACTGTCGCAGAAGATTATGTTCTGTTACTATAATAATTAGCGTTAATTGTAAATAATATTCAAATAAATTCAATTTGACATCTCGTTTTTCAATGTCTAAATCAATTTTCAGGTTATATCAAGATTAATGTTCATGTTACTCTATAGATTACATCAAGGTCACTGACATTCGTTCCTCGGACAAAATGAATACTTTCGCGTCTGCGCATATCTCACAATTTAGAAGGTCAAATAACCATAACATGAATACTTATGAATAATTTCAAGCTAGAAATATGGTCGAGCATAAAAAGTCGTATGAAACTTGCCTATAATGGTAATTAAGACGCTCGTATGAAAATTATGAAACTCGCTTGCGCTCGTTTCATAAACAAGCATACTCGCGTCTTAATTACTACCATTATAGGCTCGTTGCATAAAGTACTAATATGTAACTGCAATGACTCTCGTAAATTATAAAGAATACACTCTATATAATATAAATATGGCGCTGTGAAGAACAGTGTCAATTATTTATGTCCTGTTCATTGTGGTTAAGGTTTTCTTATAAAGGGAAAGGTCATGCATAAAACTTAGATTTTTGCATTGAAGGTTATCAAAGTTTTTAATCAACAGTATCTGAAAGAAGGAATATACTTTAATAAAAATTGAATAACGTTTCTGAAGTTAGTTTCCTAGAGACGAGACAATTCTAAAACGCATTTAAAACTTTATGTGTGGGTATTATTTTTTACAATTCCTAGTTTATTGCATGTGTTATGATTTTTTTTCTGTCTCTCTCTATTCTGTTTTGCAATCTACAGAACTTTCTGTGCACATCTGGATCGCCTGCTCCAAGTACCCATATTTTACGACGCTACAAATGTCGTCGCAGGAGCAAGTAAAGTTACGTGCAGTTTGAAATATTACCATTACTTCAAGAAGTTTTCAAACTGGAACAAAATCTGTAGTGTAGTGTCTCATCAAACTGGTTTCCGAAAACAGAATAAGCCTTGTAAAATTTATACAATAGTGGGTTCTCGTGTATTTCTAATACATTATGTCAGTAAAAAGTGGTTTCATAAAAGCTGTAAAACATACAATATCGGTAGTAATTACTGGCAAACAAACAAACAAACAAACAAACTAACAAACAATCAAACAAACAATCAAACAATCAAACAAACAAACAAACAAACAAACATTTTTATTCCTGAAATGTGAAGGATTTAATTCGACAAAAATGTAATTTCTCACAGGAAATTTCTGAGACAATTTGTTCAAATTTACGTTAGTTAACGTTAATTCGTATATAATGTTACCTTTTAGTAACATGACTTGGAGGAAAAAGTTAGGAGAGCAAGAGGGGGAGATATTTAGAGATCAAGAGGGGAAGAAATTAGAAGAGAAAGGGAGGAAGAAGGTAGAAGAGGAAGAGATTAAGTTAGGAGAGCAAGGGAGGAAGAAGTTAGAAGAGCAAGAGATTAAATAAGGAGAACAGGAGAGGAAGAAGCTGGAAGAGAAAGAGAGAAAGAAGTTAGTACAAGAGCAAAGGAGGAAGAAGTTAGGAGAGCAAGAGAGAAAGAATTTAGGAGAGCAAGGGAGGAATAAGTTAGGATAGAAAGAGGAGAAGTTAGGAAGCAAGAGGGGAGAAGGTTAGAAAGCAAGAGACGAAGAAGATAGGAAAGCAAAAGATTAAGTTAGACAAGCAAGAGAGGAAGTAGTTAGGAAAGAAAGAAATGAAGTAAAGAGAAAAATATGAAGTTAGGAGAGCAAGAGTTGAATAAGTTAGGAGAGCAAGCGAGGAAGAAGTTAGAAGAGCAAGAGAGGAATAAGTTATATGATCAAGAATAGCAGTTAGAAGATGGTACGTGGAAGAAGTTAAAACGGAAAGAGTGGAAGAAGTTAGAAGTGCAAGGGTGGATGAAATTAGAAAGGCAAGAATGAAAGAAGTTAAAAGGACAAGGGTGGAAGAAGTTAGAAGGGAAAGAATGGAAGAAGTTAGAAAGGAAAGGGTGGAAGAAGTTATAAAGGAAAGGGTGGAAGTTGGAACTGAAAGGGTAGAAGAAGTTAGAACGGAAAGTGTGGAAGAAGTCAGAACGGGAAGGGCGGAAGAAGTTAGAACGGAAAGAGCGGAAGAAGTTAGAACGACAAGGGCGGGAGAAGTTAGAATGGCTAGGGCGGAAGAAGTTAGAACGGGAAGGGCGGAAGAAGTTAGAACGGGAAGGGCGGAAGAAGTTAGAACGAAAAGGGTGGAAGAAGTTAGAACGGAAAGTGTAGAATAAGTTAGAACGGAAAGGGTAGAAGATGTTAGAACGGAAAGGGCGCAAGAAGTCAGAATGGGAAGGGTGGAAGAAGTTAGAAAGAGAAGGGCGGAAGAAGTTAGGCTAGAACGAGAAGGGCGGAAGAAGTTAGAACGGAAAGCGTGGAAGAAGTTAGAACGGAAAGGGTGGAAGAAGTTAGAACGGGAAGGGCGGAAGAAGTTAGAATGAGAAGGGCGAAAGAAGTTAGAACGGAAAGGGTAGAAGGACTTAGAACGGAAAGGATAGAAGATGTTAGAACGGAAAGGGCGGAAGAAGTTAGAACGGGAAGGGCGGAAGAAGTTAGAACGAGAAGGGCGGAAGAAGTTAGAACGGAAAGGGTAGAAGAAGTTAGAACGGAAAGGGTAGAAGATGTTAGAACGGAAAGGGCGGAAGAAGTTAGAACGGGAAGGGCGGAAGAAGTTAGAACAAGAAGGGCGGAAGAAGTCAGAACGGAAAGGGTAGAATAAGTTAGAACGGAAATGGTAGAAGATGTTAGAACGGCAAGGGCGGAAGAAGTCAGACAGGAAGGGCGGAAGAAGTTAGAACGAGAAGGGCGGAAGAAGTCAGAACGGGAGGGGCGGAAGAAGTTAGAACGAGAAGGGCGGAAGAAGTTTGAACGGAAAGGGTAGAAGATGTTAGAACGGAAAGGGCGGAAGAAGTCAGAACGGGAAGGGCGGAAGAAGTTAGAACGGAAAGAGTAGAAGAAGTCAGAACGGAAAGGGTGGAAGAAGTTAGAACGGAAAGCGTGGAAGAAGTTAGAAAGGGAAGGGTGGAAGAAGTTAGAACGGGAAGGGTGGAAGAAGTTAGAACGGAAAGGGTGGAAGAAGTCAGAACGGGAAGGGTGGAAGAAGTTAGAAAGGGAAGGGTGGAAGAAGTTAGAACGGGAAGGGTGGAAGAAGTTAGAACGGAAAGGGTGGAAGAAGTCAGAACGGGAAGGGTGGAAGAAGTTAGAACGGAAAGGGTGGAAGAAGTTAGAACGGGAAGGAAGGAAGAAGTTAAACGAGGATGAAATTAGAGTAGAGATAACATGAGGAACCAGAAGTGCGAGACTAGACGAAGGGAAAGGAAAATTATAAAATTAAGTAGAAACTTGGAAGTAAGAAAATTAAGGAGAGGGAAGAAAGAATATAAATATGAAAAGTGAGAAAAATAAGTACAAGGAAGAGAAGTAGAAGGAAAATTCGATGTAGAATTATAGAATTGTAAATGAAAGTGGTTGGAAAGAAGAAATAAAATTCAGTATATTGGTACAAATAGGTACAAAAAATACAACGATAGAAAGAGGAAACAAGAACATAAAATTTATATAGAAATATAAAACAAGTTACGAAAGTAGTTAGATTACGAAGAGTTGTAACACAGGTATTAGTATTATCGTTGTTTTAACTCTTATTTAATTTTAGCTACAATAATAAATTGTGTTGTATTCACAGAACCTATGTATTTTGTTGTAGCTTTTTCTCCTTTATAGCTACTCATATCATACGATGCATGCTAAATTAGTACAAACGTACTGATAGGTTAGTTTTGACCAGTTACATGAATGTTGGCTAAATTCCAAGAACATTAATCTGCTAAACCGGAAGACTATCGGAAAGATTTACTGTGGGTTTCACCTCGTAATACGAATTACTGTAATTCAAGTTGTAAACGTGCAATAATTTCTAACTACCTTTGGATCCGCATATGCCGGGTTAAAATTCTCTGTGCAGACAAGAGAGTCGAGGATATTTTGTTTGCTTTTAATAGTCAGTGTATCTGGAAGAGTGGATGAACACTGAAACAATTAAAGAGCGCGTGGAGTTATTTTATACAACCGCGGAGAGAATGAATTTATTCCACCCCCTCCCAATCTACCCAAACTATCACAGCACAATAATCCAGCACCCGATGTCTCCATTAAAACCCGATTCGTCAGTTTCGCTATAGAGGGGTTGGGGTTGTGATGTCAGTCACTGAATTTGTTTCCGTGCAAAAGTGTATTGAAAAGCCTCAATATACATTCATCATATTCTGTGTTAACAATAAAATTCAACACGCCGTTATTCTGTAGCCTATATGTTTTTTAGTTCACTTCGTACACTATAAATTTTATTTTGAATGAAATCTGTGGCCGGGAGGAAAAAGGCCTTAAGTAAAAATTTTATACTCTTCAGGAGAGCAGTAGAAAGATTGAAATTGATGTCAATTATAGAGTTCTTTAATTAATAGTAATATGCGTTACAAGAGCGGTATGTTGAAGTTTTCATGTTCGTGGAAAAGTTTGAAAAAGCGAAACGTAGTTGAGCTTTTTTAATTTCCGAGAATTGAAAGAAAACATACCGCTCGTGTATCGTACATTATTTTGTGCGAAGATCGTTTATTACATATCTGAAAGAGGAATATCCAATTAGTTGCAATGAAATCTCCATGTTGGTTTCTGTTCAATGACGGCAAATTTGCAAAACAAAAATATCTATCTTCAACATTCTTGCTTGAAAATGTTTTCTGTGTTTACTATACCCCAGCAGGCCGTGATAAACGTCTGTCTTTTTTTAAACGGTAAGGTTATGTAACGTTTTATTTTTCATTTTAATATTTTAACAATATTATTTATGCAACATATTGCAGTAATAACACCGGCGTCTGGAATTTTGTTGATTTTATCACGGCATACTTAATGTTACTTGCATCACGAATGCAGTAACTTTAGTGGAGTTGTGGAGTTTACTTAATTTTTGCAAATATTTAAAAACAATAATTAACAGTGCAATTTTGGTGAAATTGCAGTGGTAAGTTTCCAATTTATAATTATTACTATATTGAACGTCTCTAAAAATAATATGTTAAAAGCCTAAAGCAGTAAAATCAATTTATGTCACTTAAGCGGTAAGAAGAGGGAAATTGTTATGTGTTGGGTTGGGAATACTGAATGCGGAATTTAGACTTTCCGCGGATTGGTTTTGTGCGGAAACCAAGCAAATACGCACGATCTCGCACAAAAGGTTTTTCCTGAACATTATTTGTTAATATTTCTTCTAAAATAGATAATGCTGCTCATTTAACAATTTTCTTGATTATTTTCAAAAGTAGCCGCACTTATGCCCTTTTAAGACTACAACTCAAACTGAGAAGAAGGGACTATTTAAATATAAGACCCTTTTCATGTCAAAATAAATGGGAAATGCAAAATAGGTCTTAAACAATTATAGGACTGTTTACCCTGGTGCTTAAAGTTTTAAAAGGAAAGGGCATCAGTATGTGATAAAATAGCTAAAATAAAAGTAAACCTGTGATGTTTGTAAGGAATAAAGTATTAACTATTCTTAAGTCCTTTATTCTGTGTGTGCTCGATTCAAAAAGTACTTAAGACATTTGGTAACGCTCTATAAATCCAGTCAGGAGTCTTATTTGACTTTAACCGTTTTACCAAATTGTAGAGAATTGTTTCCGCTTTCAGAATATATAAAAATCTCATTTCCACAAAAAATTGACTTAAAACCTTTTCCCTCCTGACCACAGAAATAATCATCTCCTAAAGCCAAAAATAATTTCTATATTCTAATGAAAAAGAAATTAAATGTAATAAAAACATAGCTACTATAGTTTCATTGATAAAAACTATTTGCTTTGACTCCATTTATTCTCTTACAAACTTTTTGACATGAATAGGCTACGTATGTAAGTTCGATCCAGTGCTAGGATGCCATCCCAGAAAGTCAACAGACATAGTTTTAGGCCAGTTTTGTCGCACTAATAATTTCTAAACTACACGACTCGTTCCAATGACGCAGGCGGATATCGATAGACGAAGGATCAATGTATCCAATGCGACATTGAATTGGAGTGGGTAACGTCATCTAGCGATTCGCGATAGGAGGATTGCGCGGCAGCCGAAGCAATGTAACTTCAGAATTCAAAGCGATAGAAAGTTTACAGTGGTGTCAAACAATCCGTATCGAATTGGGCTACAATCTCAATTGAGCGACAATCACCTCGCCCGTCCTTCTGTGCCTTATTAATGAAAGCAATTACCTATATAATCAGTTCATTTGTTATAATATTACGAGAATAAAATATCGTCATAAACAGAGGTAACCTCAAAACATTAAAATCGTCGAAAACAAATAGACGGATGGGCAGACTTCAGAAGAAAAGAAGAAATGGTGGAAAAAGTAGAAAGAGATTTCAATGCAAGAAAATCTCATCCCAATGTCTTCAGCAATATTTGAAGACAAAACGCGATATATGAAAGTAGATGCAAGGAAATATCATACAACAAGGAAAATAGACTTCATGGATTCGCGCTGTTCCAATGCCTTCGAATGTAGGCTTAATATTACGCTTACATGATAAATTTGTTATTCATATTACTTTAATATCAGTGTTTTAGGCAACCGAAGTTTGATTGAACGTTTCTTCAATAAATGTATCATTTAAATAATATTAGTCTATAAAATACTCAACTATCACTTGAAAATTCTAGGTCACCTTGTGTACTAATCAAAATATAGATTTATGTCTTGCAAAACTTTGTTGTCCATTATATTAAAATAACCTTCTCTTTCGGAAATTATCCTCGCTCATCTTGATAAAAAATCTTCATTTTCAAATATCAACTCCATAAAAATTATTGTCGTTAATCTAAAATTAATTATTTAAATGACAAAAATATTGACCAATTAAATTAAGTGTAGTTTAATGAGAGCTTAAAGGCCAATTTGTGTTGGTGAAATGCATTGTCCCTTAAAGTATCAATTAAAAAGACTTTAAATAACAATTAAAGTTAAATATGTTTGGTGAAATCGGCCCTTAGTGAATTATATTTAAATTTTACACGAAACAGTGTTGTAAGTTGATTTAGTTCATTTTTGTGTTAAAAAATGAGAGAAAGCATAATGACTTTATAAAGATAAAAATAGAACTCCAATGTAGTTTCAATAGTAGGCTATTATGCAGATCTTACTACTCGCTTTACAAAATTCTTAATTGTGTGCCCTCAATGCATAATGTTACAAGTACAAAGAACAAATCTGAGAAATTGCAAAAAGCTCAAAAGATAGGCATATAGGTTAGTTATTATATTAGATTAATATTTCATTTAATCTTCTAATACTCTAAAATTTAATACTTAATTTATTTTATGCTCGATCATGCCGAAATGTAGTAATTATACACCTGGTAGCAGCCTTTTAATGGACCTCATTAAAGTACATCTATTCATTAAAGTTCAGGTTTTCCACCAATCAGAAAGCAGTATGAAAGCGCAAGTATCGATTATTCTCGGATATGCAATAAAGACAACTAGCGAAACGTCACGGAGGCTGGAAATCCAATACTGTCGCAGAAGGTTATGTTCTATTACTATAATAATTAGCGTTAATTGTAAATAATATTCAAATAAATTCAATTTGTCATCTCGTTTTTCAATGTCTAAATCAATTTCCAGGTTATATCAAGAGTAATGTTCATTTTGCTCTCTAGATTATATCAAGGTCAATGACATTTGTTCCTATGAAAAAATCAATACTTTCGCGTCTGTGCACATCTCACAATTTACGAGATATTGCACAAGGTCACTTCCGCTCCTCAGTCAGATAAGAATAATATGAATACTTATGAATAATTTCAAATTAGAAATATGGTCGAGCATAAAAAGTCGTATGAAACTTGCCTATAATGGTAATTAAGACGTTCGTATGAAAATTATGAAACTTGCTTGCGCTCGTTTTATAAACATATTCCCGTCTTAATTACTACCATTATAGGCTCGTTGCATAATGTACTATTCTAATGCCCTAATTAGCATTACCTGTCCAAGAAAACTCACACTTCGTGCTGTGGCTATTATGCTCAAAATCATATAGCAATTAAAATTTTTTCACTGACAAAGAATATAATCAATAAGGTCTAAATTAATAGCCTTACAAAAAATTTGTACTGCGACACCAATAACAGGTGAAGGGAGAGACAAATTCGCTGTTACAGATTTATACTGCAATAAAATCATCGTAGTATATACCTATGCTTTGTTGAAAAATGTAATCATTAGGTTTTGTGTGTTTCAATGGTAGTATTAAACCTTTATATTCAGGCTATAATGGCGAAAGAACTCATCAAATACAATTTAAACTGCATAGAACAGACAATAATGTAACTGTATGTAGCGGTAATGCATTCATTGGGTGCCTACAGCACTAATCTGTTCGTTCTGAAGTGCTGTACTGTCAAACAGTAGCACAATTATGTCCAGTATTCATAGTTAAAATAAGGGTAAAATATTACGGAATGTTTATGCTTAAATTGCAATATAAACCGTACCCTAAAATTAATCTTTCCACTCTAACTACAAATAAAGCAGCATTAATTATAAGTCCTCCAATATGGCTGACATAACAACGCATTCGGTTAAAATACAGCAGATACTGTTCCATATTCAAAATAAAAGTGGAGATTTATGCCCTATAATTGTATATATTGTAAGCGTAGTCTTTTCTCATGCTAAACGTATAACCTGTGATTCCAGCTAACAATTAAAATAAATATTTAATTTTGGTTACAAATCCAAACAAACATATTGAATGAAAAATATAAGTTAATTGTGACATTAAAATTAAATCAGTTTATTTTATATTTTCAATGGACGGAAGAACGGGCGGGTAAGAGAAAGGACAAGTGAAAGTACCGAAACGAAAGAACGAGAGCGGACAAACGAAAGAACGAATGGATTACGAAACGAAGGACGAGCGGACGGACAAACGAAAGGACGAGTGGGAGGACGGACAAACGAAAGGACGAGTGGGAGGACAGACAAACGAAAGGACGAGCAAGCGGACAAACGAAAGGACGAGAGGGCGGATAAACCGAAGGAGGAACCAGCGGATAAATTAAAGGACGAATGGACTGCAAAACGAAGGACCAGTGAACGGACAAAAGAAAGGACGAGTGGGAGGATGGACTAACGAAAGGGTGAGCAAGCGGACAAACGAAAGGACGTATAGGTGGATATACAAAAGGACAAACCAGCGGACAAACGAAAGTAAAAACCAGCGGACAAACGAAAGAATAATAGTGGACAAACGAAAGGACAATATGATGGACAAACGAAAGGACAATATGATGGACAAACGAAATAACGATAGGGTGGACAAACGAAAGGATGATAGGGCGGACAAATGGAAGGACGAGTAGGCGAACAAAGAAAGAAAGCGGGTGTAAACACGAAAAGACAAACCAGCGGGCGAAAGAAACGGATGAAGAATCAAAAGGACAATTAGATAGACAAACGAAAGAGCTAGCAAGCGAAAAAAGAAAGGACGAGAGGGCGGATAAACCGAAGGACGAACCAGCGGACAAACTAAAGGACGAATGGACTGCAAAACGAAGGGTCAGTGAAAGTTCAAACGAAAGGACGAGTGGGAAGTTGGACTAACGAAAGGGTGAGCAAGCGGACAAACGATATGACGAATAGGTGAATATACAAAAGGACAAACCAGCGGATAAACGAAATAATATTAGTGGACAAACGAAAAGACAATATGATGGATAAACGAAAGGACAATATGATGGACAAACGAAAGGACAATATGATGGACATACGAAATAACGATAGGGTGGACAAACGAAAGGTTGAACAGGCGAAAAAAAGAGAGAAAGCGGGTGTAAATACGAAAAGGCAAAGCAGCGAACGAAAGGAACGGATGAACAATAAAAAGGACAATTAGGTGGACAAACGAAATGACAAGTAGACGAACAAAGAA
This sequence comes from Periplaneta americana, assembly GCF_040183065.1. Lineage (NCBI taxonomy): Eukaryota > Metazoa > Arthropoda > Insecta > Blattodea > Blattidae > Periplaneta > Periplaneta americana. The sequence continues at coordinate 137,273,051 of NC_091130.1, forward strand.
AGAGGGTGCAAACACAAAAAGACAAACCAGTAGACGAACGAAAGAAGGAACGGATGAACAATCGAAAGGACAACTAAGTAGACAAACGAAAGGGGCAACAGGCGAACAAATGAAAGGACAATAAAGAGGAAAAACGAAAGGACCAGCAACTGGACAAACGAAAGGACGAAAGTACGGACAAACGAAAGGGAGTGGAAGGACGGATGGGATGAGGAGGAGTATAAAGCAAAGACCGAGAGGACAAACAAAGGAATGGACGAGCAGTCAAACAAACGAAAGGTCGAACAGATGGACAGACGGAAGTATGAATGACACGATTACAAAAGCATGAGAGATAGGACAAGATGGAAAAGAGGAAAGAAAAAAGAATGACAGAAAATATTAAAACACCATCAATCATTTTGTATTATTTAATATTTGCTGCCATCGAGGAATAATTCGGAGTTGTGCAGTACCATATCTGAGGCGTAAAATTTTTCTTTGCTAAGAGAAAACGAAGTGTTTATTAAGGCAGCGTCCCACTTTATTACACACATCTGTGCCCTTCTTGCTTCTAAGAATCTGCGTCTAGTTAGGTGATGAGTTTGTTGATTACCGAATCCGACACCGGCGGCGCCACCACGGCAACCGAGGCTGGCCATCATTAATTTTATTTCAGCATCACACTACGATTTTTTAGCCACTTTCTTTTTCCGCTCTCAGTTTATTTTCTCTGTGTAATGAAACGCTCCAAAACCCTTCCATAGAAATGACATTTTTCGTTCAAGTAAAAAAGTCTCATACAAGAGACATCCCCTTTTTTAGCCTACTGGTTTAATTCTTTTATTATTACGTTATAAACATGTGAAGTTGTAGAATATGCCCCAACGCCAGAGAGATACTTCGAGTTTTATATGTTTATAGATAATTAATTGAAGAACATTTCCTTACCACCATCACAAACAAGAACAGCAAAGGCATGATCAATATTACATAAAATAACAACATTACCACCACCACCACCACCACCACAAACAGCATCATCAATATCACAGCCGTCACCAAAATCATTATCGTCACAATAATTTTATGTTCACAACCAAAACCATTCCAGCTCTACTCAAAATTACTACCACCACAACCAATTATAGCGTCAAAATTATTATTACAGACAGCATCACTAACATTACCACCAACTTTAGGAGTGTACCACTGCTATCATCTCCAAAAGTTACATTAATTTACAATCACGTCCAGTAATAACTTTACCACTACAATCATTTGAAACATTACTATCGTTTTGAATGTTATATTGAAAATTTGAAATACACCGTGTCCAGTTTCAAACACTAATAAAATAAATAGTTATAAAGTACAGAAACTATACTGCAACAAATATTTAACATATATGTAGGCCTATGAGGGATGAAGTTACAGGAGAATGAAGAAAGTTACACAACGCAGAACTGCACGCATTGTATTCTTCACCTGACATACTCGTAATTAGGAACATTAAATCCAGACGTTTGAGATGGGCAGGGCATGTAGCACGTATGGGCGAATCCAGAAATGCATATAGTGTGTTAGTTGGGAGACCGGAGAGAAAAAGACCTTTGGGGAGGCCGAGACGTAGATGGGAGGATAATATTAAAATGGATTTGAGGGAGGTGGGATATGATGGTAGGGACTGGTTTAATCTTGCTCAGGATAGGAACCGATGGCGGGCTTATGTGAGGGCGGTAATGAATCTCCGGGTTCCTTAAAAGCCATTTGTAAGTAAGTAAGTAATATGTAGACCTATATATTCATATATATGTTAAGTAAATACATACATACATACATACATAGAGTGAACCGTAAGTAATGTCATTAACTTCATGGCACTATTTTTTAAGATATTTCAAACCAAAAAATTTCATACAATTTTGCTCGTTTTTGCTTCTTTTCCGAGAAAAAAAAATTGTTTTATGTAAAATATTCCATGTGTGTTTTGGGAAAACCACTGATTTAAATCTCAATATGTTCAGTGAATTTAAGAAAGTAGTGCATTATAATAATAAATTATTTCGGAATATGTACGATAAGAACTTTCTTGTGTTAAATATTAACGTACCTTATTAACATGTTTCGACCTACTTTCGGTCATCTTCGGAACTGGTCGTTGTTGGTCTTGGCGCCTCTTGTTTCCTGTGTGGGTGCGTTCGTAGTGTAGAGTCAAAGAGTGTATGTGTTTTGAAGTTGAGTTGTGTGTTGAGAATATCGTTGGGGTGTGTTTTCGTGTGTCTGTATATTTCATATTGTTCTAGTGTGTTGAGTTTATGGCTTTTTGGTTGGATGTTAATATTTAACACAATAAAATTCTTACACATATTCCGAAGTGATACAGTGTTAAAAGCTGTGTAATCAAGATGTATAATAAATTATTTAAGAATTTTAGTTTTGTCCTTTAACTATGCAGAAATTTGATCCGAACAAGTATAACATTTTAAAATTCTTTGGCGGAACGAAAAGTTACATTCGTTCGGATTAAAATTCTGTATATTATTATTATTATTATTATTATTATTATTATTATTATTATTATTATTATTATTATCATTATTATTATTATTATTTACGTTATCGTTAATTCAAATTGTTAGTAGACATATAACGGATAAAAACCTGGAACTTCGAAAGACATGTGAAGAAAAATAAAAACAATATTAAAAAATCGTCAGTGGGTTAATCGCATTAACTCTCTTGATAGCAGGAGGGTTAAAGAATAATATTTTGTTACAAATTAAAGTCTTCCTCTTCCTGTTGTGTTCACTCCGCGAACATGTCAGTGGTTCTACAGTTACAACAAGACAGGATAATTTACGCAACCCATCACGTGACTGATTTCAGTTGTTGATACAATACTGAGGATTTACATTGTCTATCTCCAGGGATCTTACCCCAGGAACATTACTGTATTGGTATTCTGATATAATAATATGATGTCAATAGTATACAGTATTTGGCATTACGTTAACAATGGACAAACATTCCAGTACTAGGTGACCTCGAATGCGTGCACTCTCATTACTATGTTTTCGATATTTGTACCCAAAACGGCAGAAAACTGCTATTATTATTATTATTATTATTATTATTATTATTATTATTATTATTATTATTATTATTATTATGTAGTGTCATTAGGGACCGGATTTTTAATTTTTAAAAAGGCCATTTTAGGTTTTTGGAATAGATGAAATAGGTTTTTTATGTACAACTTTTATTAAGGCAACATGGGCCACGAAACTCACCTTTTCAAGAATCAAAATTTATAAGATTCGAAATTTTTGTTCCTTGCTCCTTTTACATTATTTGTCGTTTGAATAAACTACTGTAACAATTAACACTTTATCTAATTTAATTTGCATTGATATAACTACATAAATTTCAGTTTTCAATAGATAAAAGGTACAGTACACACACAATTTTGAATTAAATTTGCTGAAACTTGATCAAGAATTATTTGAAAAGTAACAAACAAGCATAAAACAAAGAAAAAAAAACATTATTTACTGGTACTGTTCCTGGTTGCAATATATGACCAAATACTTTTTAAGATTCTCGACTAAGATGTTTTTTTCTATTGTCTCTCATAATACATTTGAAGGATAAAAAGGTTCTTTTTGACATCACATGACGTCATAGTTGCAAATTTTATCGCTGCCACTGCAGCAGGTACTGACAATTGAAGCTTTCCCTCTGGAGAATACAGCACACATTTTTCATTTTTTCAAACCCTGGATTCCTCTGCAGTACTTTCTTCAGTTTTAATGTGAGGGTTTCATCCACGGGTTCTGGTACTTGTTTTTGTAGAAACAAAGTCAATGATACCAATTGCATCTTTCAGTTGTAGCGACGAAGATTCCAAGTATCAATATATTTTGGAAGGTCACTGTAATGTGCCTTGAGGGAAGCAAAAGAGCCATAGATGTTGTCACTGTTAAGTACAGATTTTGCCTTAGGGATTGAGACAGCCTACTCCACGTCGAGAGAGTACTGTATCTCTCTCTCTAAATAAATAAAAAATCAATATATAATGCAGTAAATATAGAATAATTCTTATCAACAATGATTTATGGTTTTTTATATCCTAAGATCCAATTTAATTTTTTTAGGTTCAACTGAATTCCCATATATACAACTCTTTCCAACATGATTCGGAAAAGTATTGAAAAAAATTAGGAGTTTAGAAGCAAGAAAAGAAATGGGTAAAAATCTACAAATGTGGTCCCTAGTCATAAGTGAAGTCTTCTTTAAATTTGGCGTTTTATACTATTTTAATGTTTTCATTTAGTTGGGCAAAGCAATTTACAGAACGCTATGGTTATCATTGCGTATTGTGAGCATGTGACACTCGTCAATTTTTGTCACAATAAATATAAAACAGATGTAACAATAAATGTTGAGGTTACAGTCCTTCTAAACACTAGAAAAAAAATATAAAGCTGCTGCCACGGCTAGAAGAATATGTAACGCCGAGGGTGAAGGTGTCATTAGTTAGCGTGTAGCACAACGATGGTTCTAGCGTTTCAATATTGGAGAAGGAGGTATTAAAAATATACAACATCCAAGAAAACCTAGTGTATGAAGTATTGAGATTACACACAAAGATTTTGAAGAAAATTCAAGAAATTACTCTTAGTTTGTCAGAAGAATTTCGTACTTCAAAACATACAATACATCGCCACATTAAGACGCTTAGAAAGTAATACAGAAGTTGTAGAACTGTACATCATGAACAGATACCTGAACACGCTCAGCTTATTGCTAATTCCAGGGATGATATATTTATCAGGAGAGTTGTCACATGTGATTAAAAAAATTGGCACTGTCTCATAACGTTATTAACAAAAACTAAGTTCTTCTAGACCTTAAATAGCAATTGAATAGAATGTGTGAAAAATATTTGGACATTTATAACGTCCTAACCGTTAAAAACTATTTTCCTGATCCTTTATTGTGTTCAGCAGAAGACGAAATTGCCTCTAAATTTATAAACGTCACTTGTTCTACATTTTACGAACTTCAATTTAAGAAGTTGATAATTGCGCCTAACAATGTACTTTACTTAAAAGCTTTAATGTGGAGCTGAGCCTCCTACCTTGAACTTTCATCTCGCCTGGTAGGTTTGCTTCCTTCTTGCAGATTCAATGCCGACGCAATATTCACGGCAGCAACACTTTTTAAAGTCTATTTATATGCAGATTATGCCGGCATATTACAGTTCACAAAGTATGGAGTAAGTTGGGGTTAAGATGTCAGAATTTTGTACATATTGCTTCCACTATATACATAAATTGTAGTGAGAAATCAAACAGCATGTTAAAACTGAAGTTCAGTCCAATATACAGGGTGATTCACGAGAATTTATCGTCATTTACGGAGCTTATTTCCGAAGGTATTCTGAACATAAAATGTCATATAAACATGTGTCCACTCGATATTTTGTTTACCAGTACACATTTTCTTAAAAATAACAATTTATTTCGACAAGTAAAATATCCATAAGTACGCTGTATAAAATGTTATGTGATTAATGTTTCAAAATTGCCACCAAAATTGTGTCCCATGGCTCACTGATCATCAGTATCTTCCAATTCATCTATATGTCGGGGCTTAGGTGATAAAATTTTATCTTCGTACTTTTCGGACAGTGTTCTTCATGGTTTCTCCCTTTGGCAGGTTCATGTTTGTTTCATTAGAAACATTTTTGAATAATGACTGCAGGTGATGCATCTGCTGTTCGTGAAGTTTCTTTAATAGTCTCCATGGTTTCAATGGCGTGAATCCTTAACCAGTTAGACCATAACTTGGATGTTTCTGAAGGGGCTTCGATTACAGACGTTTTGTCTGGAGTTAGGATTATTGTAGCGTGCATCTTCTGCCCTGGTCACATCTCCAAACAACACCGAAATCTTTAACTTTATACCTGATACACATATACTACTACAGTCTTACTAATAAACCGTGTATAGTTTTTATACGAGACTTATACAGAGTTGAGACAGAAAACTTTACTAATAAACCATGCATAAGCAATAGATGTATAAACAGGCTGTAACTATAAAATGGGAATTGGTTTGCAATAGTTATATACACGAAACCCCTTGTTTAAGCGTTGTATATAAAGAAAAAATGGCCGCCCCTCTAACAGCTGTTCGTATCGACTGTCATTTTATAATGATGGTTGCCTTGTAACCACAGAAGAACAAACCAAAGAGCACAGAATAATTAGAATAATATTGCTGTAGCTTGTACTCTTTGACCAAAATGTAGTACGGTAATCGATTAGAGCCAGTTGTACTATCGATACTTAACACGGCACACTAGGGCGCTCTACCGGATGCAATAGAGAACCTCAGATATTCTATTACCTTTCGGAATGAAGTAATGACGAAACTATGACGTGGCTGTGTAACAGTTATACTGTTATACACGACGTATGTAGTGATTATTAGTAAGGAATTTACACACGGCTTATAAACGAGCTATTCATAGTATAAGTATAAGACAGTTAAACATCTGTATATAGAAATCTAGTCTCTCAGGTAAAGCTTCCTGTAAAGCAGATTTGAATAAAATATACGTCACCGTGTACGTTAACAGAAAACCACAATTCCAAGTCACACAGAGTTTGTGTGCACTCGATGTGGGTCTCTGGCGTTTCGTCAGCCCACGCGAGTTGTGTGGATATAAAGGGAAAAGTTGAGACGGTGTCGGGTGGAGTTCCCGGGTAGCTCAGTTGGCAGAGCCCTGGTACGTTCAACCAGAGGTCCCGGGATCGATACACGGCCCCGGAACAAGTTTTCCCTTGAAATTATGCAAATCTGTATATAGAGTTTTTATTAGTAAGACCGCTGATGTATTAGCTTCACAGAGTCCCTAATATTTCGAGTGAATCGAAATGTTCCTTCGTGATGTATCATTAATACAATACATTTGATAATAACTAAAATAAGTGAGAACGTCACCTTCCACCTAAAATTTTTTGCCAAATACTTAATTTGTATTATTTTCAACAGTGTTTATATGTACTATCTGGTGGGATGGAAGAGAAGGCCTGATGATCTTAATCCTGTCAGATTAAATAAATAAATAAATAAATAAATAAATAAATAAATAAATAAATAAATAAATAAATAAATAAATAAATAAATAAATAAATAAATAAATAAATAAATAAATAAATAAATAAATAAATAAATGCGTAACCACGGAAACAATCTTAAAATTACATTTAAATCTCATTATACCTATATACGTAGGCCTAACCACGGAAACAACCTTAAAATTACATTTAAATCTCATCTATACTAATAATAAATCTGTAGCCGAAATTTTTCTGGTAATTTTCGATTTTCCAAAAAGTAATTGGTCCTAACATACGTACATAATTAACCACCCTGAAACCGAAAATCGCTTTTTTGAAATTTTTTGTTTGTCTGTCTGGACGTTTGTTACCTTTTCGCGCGATAATGGCTGAACCGATTTATATGAAAATTGGAATATAAATTAAGTTCGCTGTAACTTAGATTTTAGGCTATATGACATTAAAAATACGTTATTTAAAAGGGGGTTATAAAGAGGCCTGAATTAAATAAATCGAAATATCTCGCTTATTATTGATTTTTGTGAAATATGTTACATAACAAACGTTTGTTTAAAAATGATTTCCGATAAGTTTTAATCCTTGCAAAATTTCGATAGGTCTGATATTTAATGAGATAAATGAGTTTTAAAATTAAAATATAATGCCATCTAAGGCGGTGCAATGAAATGAAAACAAATGTCTACGTCTATAAGTGGCCTTGGACAACAACTATCGAAAGCTATAAAACATAGCCTACAGAGAATGTTTCTGTGTTTGTATAAAGTAGTATGGAAAGCTAAATTAATCGTTTTGTATAATTAATTATTATTTCACCATTGGAAAGTGTTGTTTCTCTAGATGGACACAATGTTATAATGTTATTACAGTAACTTCTGAGTGCTCTCTGGACCAAAATGACCGAATTTTAATTATTTAAATACAATTTAAATTAAGTAACATATTAAACGATTTATCCTTCTATGAAACACGAATGTTCCCTGGACCAAACGTCCTATTTTAATTATGTAATTATTTTATATTTATTTCTAACAGGTGCAGCGGAGCGCTGGGTACGGCTAGTTAATAAATCAAACTGTTCATAGAAAAAGAGAATAGCCACACCCCAGCGCGCTGCCAGACCAGTAGGTAAACGCGTCTACCATCTGAGCTACGCCTGTGTCATGTTGGTGATGGTGGTTGCGGTAATAATCGTAAGTTCATAATAAAACATAACTTACAAAAAAACAGTTGCAACTGGCTTTGGTATTCATCTTGTCATCTTGTCTAATGTTTTATCCCGAGTGAGTTCCATTTATTTTCCTCACAAACCTTTCTCTTACGATGCTCTGCAAGTCCTACATTCAAGAAACGAGTCTAGCCTGCAGTTCCCTGCACAGCACTATTAATATAATTGGAAAACAAGGAAGACTACGTTGTAACTGTTTTTGTGTATTAACATATAAATAAATACTTCGCTCTAGCATACGAATAGCATGCACTGCTGCAAACCAAGCGGAACCAAATTCGTATCTACTGGTCGGATGGAGGTCGCATCCTTAGTCTTTGTTTTCTGTTGTCTGAAGACACAGACTTATCGCACACTACTCGAACAGCGAACTTGTCATGTAAAGCTTGTGTGGAGTCAATGCTTTCATGAAGAACTTTTTATAATTTTATTATGATTGCTAAAAAGTAAAGGGCAAAATAATAGAGATTCCATTGCAAGAATGATGGATGTCATTTAGAATATATTTCTCAGGAGAAACAATTGAAAGTTTGAAATGCTTAGCGCTCAAAGCTTAACTGTGATTTTCCGATCATTACTGGACAATGACTATCAGTGTTAATGCCATAGGCTATAACTCTCTATGTACATTCTATATGTCTTAAGCTATACATTGACAGTCTTGGTTCATTTTCGACAAGAAAGTGACATCCATCATTCTTGCAGTGAACTCTTCAATTATAATTCATAGCTTACAAATATTTCAGCTTGTTCCGCTATATGTCTTCAGCTATGCATTGACAGTCTTGGTTCATTTTCGACAAGAAAGTGACATCCATCATTCTTGCAGTGGATTCTTCAATTATAATTCATAGCATACAAATATTTCAGTTTGTTCAGCTATATGTCTTCAGCTATGCATTGACAGTCTTGGTTCATTTTCGACAAGAGACTGACATCCATCATTCTTGCAGTGGACTCTTCAATTATAATTCATAGCATACAAATAATTCAGCTTGTTCAGCTATTTGTCTTCAGCTATGCATTGACAGTCTTGGTTCATTTTCGACAAGAAAGTGACAGCCATCATTCTTGCAGTGGACTCTTCAATTATAATTCATAGTTTACAAATATTTCAGCTTGTTCAGCTATATGTCTTCAGCTATGCATTGACAGTCTTGGTTCGTTTTCGACAAGAAAGTGACATCTATCATTCTTGCAGTGGACTCTTCAATTATAATTCATAGCTTACAAATATTTCAGTTTGTTCAGCTATATGTCTTCAGCTATACATTGACAGTCTTGGTTCATTTTCGACAAGAAAGTGACATCCATCATTCTTGCAGTGGACTCTTCAATTATAATTCATAGCTTACAAATATTTCAGCTTGTTCAGCTATATGTTTTCAGCTATGCATTGAGAGTCTTGGTTAATCTTCGACAAGAAAGTGACATCCATCATTCTTGCAGTGGACTCTTCAATTATAATTCATAGCTTACAAATATTTCAGCTTGTTCAGCTATATGTCTTCAGCTATGCATTGACAGTCTTGGTTCATTTTCGACAAGAAAGTGACATCCATCATTCTTTCAGTGGACTCTTCAATTATAATTCATAGCTTACAAATATTTCAGCTTGTTCAGCTATATGTCTTCAGCTATGCATTGACAGTCTTGGTTCATTTTCGACAAGAAACTGACATCCATCATTCTTGCAGTGGACTCTTCAATTATAATTCATAGCTTACAAATATTTCAGCTTGTTCAGCTATATGTCTTCAGCTATGCATTGACAGTCTTGGTTAATTTTCGACAAGAAAGTGACATCCATCTTTCTTGCAGTGGAATCTTCAATTATAATTCATAGCATACAAATATTTCAGCTTGTTCAGCTATATGTATTCAGCTATGCATTGACAGTCTTGGTTTATTTTCGACAAGAAACTGACATCCATCATTCTTGCAGTTGACTCTTCAATTATAATTCATAGCACACCAATATTTCAGCTTGTTCAGCTATATGTCTTCAGTTATGCATTAACAGTCTTGGTTCATTTTCGACAAGAAACTGACATCCATCATTCTTGCAGTGGACTCTTCAATTATAATTCATAGCTTACAAATATTTCAGCTTGTTCAGCTATATGTCTTCAGCTATGCATTGACAGTCTTGGTTCATTTTCGACAAGAAACTGATATCCATCATTCTTGCAGTGGACTCTTCAATTATAATTCATAGCTTACAAATATTTCAGCTTGTTCAGCTATATGTCTTCAGCTATGCATTGACAGTCTTGGTTCATTTTCGACAAGAAAGTGACATCCATCATTCTTGCAGTGGACTCTTCAATTATAATTCATAGCTTACAAATATTTCAGCTTGTTCAGCTATATGTCTTCAGCTATGCATTGACAGTCTTGGTTCATTTTCGACAAGAAAGTGACATCCATCATTCTTGCAGTGGACTCTTCAATTATAATTCATAGCTTACAAATATTTCAACTTGTTCAGCTATATGTCTTCAGCTATGCATTGACAGTCTTGGTTAATTTTCGACAAGAAAGTGACATCCATCTTTCTTGCAGTGTACTCTTCAATTATAATTCATAGCATACAAATATTTCAGCTTGTTCAGCTATATGTCTTCAGCTATGCATTGACAGTCTTGGTTCATTTTCGACAAGAACTGACATCCATCATTCTTGCAGTGGACTCTTCAATTATAATTCATAGCATACCAATATTTCAGCTTGTTCAGCTATATGTCTTCAACTATGCATTGACAGTCTTGGTTCATTTTCGACAAGAAACTGACATCCATCATTCTTGCAGTGGACTCTTCAATTATAATTCATAGCTTACAAATATTTCAGCTTGTTCAGCTATATGTCTTAAGCTATACATTGACAGTCTTAGTTCATTTTCGACAAGAAAGTGACATCCATCATTCTTGCAGTGGACTCTTCAATTATAATTCATAGCATACAAATATTTCAGCTTGTTCAGCTATATGTCTTCAGCTATGCATTGACAGTCTTGATTCATTTTCGACAAGAAACTGACATCCATCATTCTTGCAGTGGCCTCTTCAATTATAATTCATATCTTACAAATATTTCAGCTTGTTCAGCTATGTGTCTTCAGCTATGCATTGACAGTCTTGGTTAATTTTCGACAAGAAAGTGACATCCATCTTTCTTGCAGTGGACTCTTCAATTATAATTCATAGCATACAAATATTTCAGCTTGTTCAGCTATATGTCTTCAGCTATGCATTGACAGTCTTGGTTCATTGTCGACAAGAAACTGACATCCATCATTCTTGCAGTGGACTCTTCAATTATAATTCATAGCATACCAATATTTCAGCTTGTTCAGCTATATGTCTTCAACTATGCATTGACAGTCTTGGTTCATTTTCGACAAGAAACTGACTTCCATCATTCTTGCAGTGGACTCTTCAATTATAATTCATAGCTTACAAATATTTCAGCTTGTTCAGCTATATGTCTTAAGCTATACATTGACAGTCTTAGTTCATTTTCGACAAGAAAGTGACATCCATCATTCTTGCAGTGGACTCTTCAGTTATAATTCATAGCATACAAATATTTCAGCTTGTTCAGCTATATGTCTTCAGCTATGCATTGACAGTCTTGATTCATTTTCGACAAGAAACTGACATCCATCATTCTTGCAGTGGCCTCTTCAATTATAATTCATATCTTACAAATATTTCAGCTTGTTCAGCTATGTGTCTTCAGCTATGCATTGACAGTCTTGGTTCATTTTCGACAAGAAAGTGACATCCATCATTCTTGCAGTGGACTCTTCAATTATAATTCATAGCAATAAAAATATTTCAGCTTGTTCAGAGATATATCTTCAGCTATGCATTGACAGTCTTGGTTCATTTTCGACAAGAAAGTGACATCCATCATTCTTGCAGTGGACTCTTCAATTATAATTCATAGCATACAAATATTTCAGCTTGTTCAGCTATATGTCTTCAGCTATGCATTGACAGTCTTGGTTCATTTTCGACAAGAAAGTGACATCCATCATTCTTGCAGTGGACTCTTCAATTATAATTCATAGCATACAAATATTTCAGCTTGTTCAGCTATATGTCTTCAGCTATACATTGACAGTCTTGGTTCATTTTCGACAAGAAAGTGACATCCATCATTCTTACAGTGGACTCTTAAATTATAATTCATAGCATACAAATATTTCAGCTTGTTCAGCTATATGTCTTCAGCTATACATTGACAGTCTTGGTTCATTTTCGACAAGAAAGTGACATCCATCATTCGTGCAGTGGACTCTTCAATTATAATTCATAGCATACAAATATTTCAGCTTGTTCAGCTATATGTCTTCAGCTATGCATTTACAGTCTTGGTTCATTTTCGACAAGAAAGTGACATCCATCATTCTTGCAGTGGACTCTTCAATTATAATTCATAGCTTACAAATATTTCAGCTTGTTCAGCTATATGTTTTCAGCTATGCATTGAGAGTCTTGGTTAATCTTCGACAAGAAAGTGACATCCATCATTCTTGCAGTGGACTCTTCAATTATAATTCATAGCTTACAAATATTTCAGCTTGTTCAGCTATATGTCTTCAGCTATGCATTGACAGTCTTGGTTCATTTTCGACAAGAAAGTGACATCCATCATTCTTTCAGTGGACTCTTCAATTATAATTCATAGCTTACAAATATTTCAGCTTGTTCAGCTATATGTCTTCAGCTATGCATTGACAGTCTTGGTTCATTTTCGACAAGAAACTGACATCCATCATTCTTGCAGTGGACTCTTCAATTATAATTCATAGCTTACAAATATTTCAGCTTGTTCAGCTATATGTCTTCAGCTATGCATTGACAGTCTTGGTTAATTTTCGACAAGAAAGTGACATCCATCTTTCTTGCAGTGGAATCTTCAATTATAATTCATAGCATACAAATATTTCAGCTTGTTCAGCTATATGTATTCAGCTATGCATTGACAGTCTTGGTTTATTTTCGACAAGAAACTGACATCCATCATTCTTGCAGTTGACTCTTCAATTATAATTCATAGCACACCAATATTTCAGCTTGTTCAGCTATATGTCTTCAGTTATGCATTAACAGTCTTGGTTCATTTTCGACAAGAAACTGACATCCATCATTCTTGCAGTGGACTCTTCAATTATAATTCATAGCTTACAAATATTTCAGCTTGTTCAGCTATATGTCTTCAGCTATGCATTGACAGTCTTGGTTCATTTTCGACAAGAAACTGATATCCATCATTCTTGCAGTGGACTCTTCAATTATAATTCATAGCTTACAAATATTTCAGCTTGTTCAGCTATATGTCTTCAGCTATGCATTGACAGTCTTGGTTCATTTTCGACAAGAAAGTGACATCCATCATTCTTGCAGTGGACTCTTCAATTATAATTCATAGCTTACAAATATTTCAGCTTGTTCAGCTATATGTCTTCAGCTATGCATTGACAGTCTTGGTTCATTTTCGACAAGAAAGTGACATCCATCATTCTTGCAGTGGACTCTTCAATTATAATTCATAGCTTACAAATATTTCAACTTGTTCAGCTATATGTCTTCAGCTATGCATTGACAGTCTTGGTTAATTTTCGACAAGAAAGTGACATCCATCTTTCTTGCAGTGGACTCTTCAATTATAATTCATAGCATACAAATATTTCAGCTTGTTCAGCTATATGTCTTCAGCTATGCATTGACAGTCTTGGTTCATTTTCGACAAGAACTGACATCCATCATTCTTGCAGTGGACTCTTCAATTATAATTCATAGCATACCAATATTTCAGCTTGTTCAGCTATATGTCTTCAACTATGCATTGACAGTCTTGGTTCATTTTCGACAAGAAACTGACATCCATCATTCTTGCAGTGGACTCTTCAATTATAATTCATAGCTTACAAATATTTCAGCTTGTTCAGCTATATGTCTTAAGCTATACATTGACAGTCTTAGTTCATTTTCGACAAGAAAGTGACATCCATCATTCTTGCAGTGGACTCTTCAATTATAATTCATAGCATACAAATATTTCAGCTTGTTCAGCTATATGTCTTCAGCTATGCATTGACAGTCTTGATTCATTTTCGACAAGAAACTGACATCCATCATTCTTGCAGTGGCCTCTTCAATTATAATTCATATCTTACAAATATTTCAGCTTGTTCAGCTATGTGTCTTCAGCTATGCATTGACAGTCTTGGTTAATTTTCGACAAGAAAGTGACATCCATCTTTCTTGCAGTGGACTCTTCAATTATAATTCATAGCATACAAATATTTCAGCTTGTTCAGCTATATGTCTTCAGCTATGCATTGACAGTCTTGGTTCATTGTCGGCAAGAAACTGACATCCATCATTCTTGCAGTGGACTCTTCAATTATAATTCATAGCATACCAATATTTCAGCTTGTTCAGCTATATGTCTTCAACTATGCATTGACAGTCTTGGTTCATTTTCGACAAGAAACTGACTTCCATCATTCTTGCAGTGGACTCTTCAATTATAATTCATAGCTTACAAATATTTCAGCTTGTTCAGCTATATGTCTTAAGCTATACATTGACAGTCTTAGTTCATTTTCGACAAGAAAGTGACATCCATCATTCTTGCAGTGGACTCTTCAGTTATAATTCATAGCATACAAATATTTCAGCTTGTTCAGCTATATGTCTTCAGCTATGCATTGACAGTCTTGATTCATTTTCGACAAGAAACTGACATCCATCATTCTTGCAGTGGCCTCTTCAATTATAATTCATATCTTACAAATATTTCAGCTTGTTCAGCTATGTGTCTTCAGCTATGCATTGACAGTCTTGGTTCATTTTCGACAAGAAAGTGACATCCATCATTCTTGCAGTGGACTCTTCAATTATAATTCATAGCAATAAAAATATTTCAGCTTGTTCAGAGATATATCTTCAGCTATGCATTGACAGTCTTGGTTCATTTTCGACAAGAAAGTGACATCCATCATTCTTGCAGTGGACTCTTCAATTATAATTCATAGCATACAAATATTTCAGCTTGTTCAGCTATATGTCTTCAGCTATGCATTGACAGTCTTGGTTCATTTTCGACAAGAAAGTGACATCCATCATTCTTGCAGTGGACTCTTCAATTATAATTCATAGCATACAAATATTTCAGCTTGTTCAGCTATATGTCTTCAGCTATACATTGACAGTCTTGGTTCATTTTCGACAAGAAAGTGACATCCATCATTCTTACAGTGGACTCTTAAATTATAATTCATAGCATACAAATATTTCAGCTTGTTCAGCTATATGTCTTCAGCTATACATTGACAGTCTTGGTTCATTTTCGACAAGAAAGTGACATCCATCATTCGTGCAGTGGACTCTTCAATTATAATTCATAGCATACAAATATTTCAGCTTGTTCAGCTATATGTCTTCAGCTATGCATTTACAGTCTTGATTCATTTTCGACAAGAAACTGACATCCATCATTCTTGCAGTGGCCTCTTCAATTATAATTCATAGCTTACAAATATTTCAGCTTGTTCAGCTATATGTCTTCAGCTATGCATTGACATTCTTGGTTCATTTTCGACAAGAAAGTGACATCCATCATTCTTGCAGTGGACTCTTCAATTATAATTCATAGCTTACAAATATTTCAGCTTGTTCAGAGATATGTCTTCAGCTATACATTGACAGTCTTGGTTCATTTTCGACAAGAAAGTGACATCAATCATTCTTGCAGTGGACTCTTCAATTATAATTCATAGCATACAAATATTTCAGCTTGTTCAGCTATATGTCTTCAGCTATACATTGACATTCTTGGTTCATTTTCGACAAGAAAGTGACATCCATCATTCTTGCAGTGGACTCTTCAATTATAATTCATAGCATACAAATATTTCAGCTTGTTCAGCTATATGTCTTCAGCTATGCATTGACAGTCTTGGTTCATTTTCGACAAGAAAGTGACATCCATCATTCTTGCAGTGGACTCTTCAATTATAATTCATAGCATACAAATATTTCAGCTTGTTCAGCTATATGTCTTCAGCTATACATTGACAGTCTTGGTTCATTTTCGACAAGAAAGTGACATCCATCATTCTTACAGTGGACTCTTCAATTATAATTCATAGCATACAAATATTTCAGCTTGTTCAGCTATATGTCTTCAGCTATACATTGACAGTCTTGGTTCATTTTCGACAAGAAAGTGACATCCATCATTCTTGCAGTGGACTCTTCAATTATAATTCATAGCATACAAATATTTCAGCTTGTTCAGCTATATGTCTTCAGCTATACATTGACAGTCTTGGTTCATTTTCGACAAGAAAGTGACATCCATCATTCTTACAGTGGACTCTTAAATTATAATTTATAGCATACAAATATTTCAGCTTGTTCAGCTATATGTCTTCAGCTATACATTGACAGTCTTGGTTCATTTTCGACAAGAAAGTGACATCCATCATTCTTGCAGTGGACTCTTCAATTATAATTCATAGCTTACAAATATTTCAGCTTCTTCAGCTATATGTCTTAATACTTTCATGTTGTATGATTTATCCGATAAGCAAGTTGTAATACAATGTTAGAATTGAAATATACCGTCTATACGTATCTAGTAAATACTAGATAAGTATAGACGGTATATGTCAATTTTAACATTGCATATATATGTCTTAAGCTATGCATTGACAGTCTTGGTTCATTTTCAACATGAAAGTGACACCCATCATTCTTGCAGTGGACTTTTCAATTATAATTGATAGCATACAAATATTTCAGCTTGTTCGTTGCTAAGCAACTAGTCAATCAATCTCATTATTATGAATTTCAAGTCAACCCGATCTTTTGCGATAATCGCTTGGTCGTCTGAATAAAGTATTGAATGAATACCACTATGTTCTATCTCGAACTCATATATCTCCATTAGACATTCCATTAGAGTTGAACAACGATCGAGAAAGCAAGACTAACAGCGAACGCAAAGCCGAAAACCCGCACGACATTATTGCCTACGACGTTGACTGCTTGTGAGTGAATCAAGTGAATGTTCAAGATGTCGGGAGTGGTCAACGTCAAGCAGCCTTAAATCGTCACAGTTGTTTATACCACACTGAACTGTTATCTGTTTTGGCAATTGTACAGTAAGGTCCGAAAGTTTTGTCACCCAGTATGTCTAGAAATATCGATACCAAACAATTGAAGATTTGAAGCAAGCTGTTAGGGAGGCATTCAAGGAAATCACACCGCCTTTGCTGCGGAAAAATTCACACAGGACATGACGCCGCATAATTTTGTGCCGCGACAATGATGGTGCCCATACTGATGTTCTGGATCACTAAACAAGCTGGAACGTAAAGTATCAACCATTGTTACACATCTGCTATGACATGTTCAAAATGGATGCACATCAAAATAGAAATAAGGGGAGGGGGTTACAAGACTTTCGGACCTTACTATATATCAAGTAGTCTATTTCAAACATCATCTCTCCTCTCATAGAAGTCTTGCAGCGCCGGTCAGCATACAGTACCGGTCAGTGTGTGTTTTTAAATACTGACAACAATTAGCAGGAAGCGAAATGTAGTGTACGTTACTTCTAACAGTCAATAATCACTGGTAAATAATTCAAACTTAAATCTACATTCATTCGTTAACAAAGCCCGTTGAAAGATTTTTCTGTTTGGTGTGGCGCGAATCGACTAAATCTAAATTGACTGCCACCAAGGCAATTCGGTAAGTATCGTTATAAATCTTGTTTCATTCGATTCAGTCATGATTTATGAATTACTTTTGTGCATGATCCGTGTTACATAACATAATGGTGCCATAGAAAAAAATATTATATGTTTCGCTGCGTGTCAGCCAGTACCGGTCACCTCTTGATCTTGCAGTACCGGTCATATTCTTTCATGTAAGTTATGTTCGTTTAATATTTTTATAGGACGTTCATGATGCCTCCAGTGATAAGTAGACTTTCCAAAGGAAAATGGCATCCAGATTCTATGAAACAAGCTGTAGAGAATGTGTTAACAGGCCAACTTTCTATCCGCAAAGCTGCTGAAATGTACAAGATCCCCAAAAGTACGTTGATTGATCGTGGTTCTGCCGTAAAAAGAGGTAAGGAAATTACATTCACTCCTGCACTTGGCCGTTTTAAACCCACGTTCAATGCCGAATTCGAAGGAGTTCTATTGGATCATGTGAAAGATCTATCTGATAGATTACTACCACTCACAAGGAAAGAGTTTTTGAATCTAGCTTTTCAACTTGCTGAGACTTTAAAAATTCCTGATCAATTCAACCGTGACAAAAAGACTGCTGGTAAGCAATTTTATTATGATTCCATGAACCGGCACCCGAATTTGTCTCTCCGAACTCCTGAATCGACAAGCCTTAATAGATCAATTGGGTTTAACAAGCCACAAGTCAATCGATTCTTTAAGAGACTTACAAATCTAATGGAAAAATATGAATTCACACCCTATAAAATTTATAACTGTGACGAAACTAGTGTCACTACTGTACAAAAACATTCCAAAGTTATTTCGCTGAAACAGAACCGTCAAGTGGGTAAACTGACTTCGGCTGAAAGGGGAAGAAGTGTTACTGTACTATTCTGTATGAATGCTGGGGGTCAGTACACTCCACCATTTTTCATATTTCCTCGACAACGCATGAATGAAAGACTCCTCACTGGTGCTCCCAAAGACAGCATAGGTGAAGCTCAATCAAACGGATGGATGACATCCCAGTTGTTCTTGAAATGGATGCAGCATTTTGCTCACTATGCCAATCCTTCTGTTCAAAACCCCGTTTTGTTAATTTTAGACGGCCATATTAGCCATAAGGACTTGGAGGTGATCACCTATGCTCGAAACCAGAATATTCATATGTTAAGCACTCCACCACATACGACTCACAAGCTTCAGCCTCTTGATCGTGTTTTCATGAAGCCATTTAAAGATGCGTATTATGAAGCTTGTGGGCTCTGGATGAGGAAGAATCCAGCTGCAAGGATAACAGAGTATGAAATAGCAAGTCTTGTAGGTGATGCTTTTGCAAGAGTTTCACGGGCTGAAATTGCAGTAAAAGGATTTCAGTGTACAGGAATTCATCCCCTGAATCCCAATGTATTCACAGAGCTCGATTACCTACCATCAATGATGACAGACATAGCAATGGATTCGAACGTGGATCAAACTGAGAGTCCAATAGTTAGGCCTATGCTTCCACTCCCTGACATGTCTTCTGCAGCTAAGGCAAGTTCACATCATGAGACTAGTCCTAATAGGCCTACTCCTACTGATAGGTCTAATGATAGCACTGTTGTAAAGGAAACAATTCAGCAGCTCAGCCCAATTCCGGATGCCAGTAAGAAGCGAGAAGTTAGTCGACGCCGAAAATCTGAAAGAAGTAGGTTTTGACATCCAGTCCTTACAAGACATGTCTGGAAGAAAAAAAATGAAAAGCTGAAGAGAGAAGTCAAGAGCCTAGTGCGTGGGAAACGTCCCTTATCAGAAAAATTCTTCCCAAAAAGCTCAAGAAAGACAACAAAGAAAAATGACAAAAAGGAGGAAACTACATGCATTTTTTGCGGGGAATCTCATGACGAAGATTGGATCCAATGTTCTTCATGCCAAATGTGGGCTCACGAAGCCTGTGCCAGCATTCCTGAGACATCTGACACGTATGAATGTGATTTTTGTCAAAAGTAATATGTGACCGGTACTGCCTGCCAATTTTCTGATTGTATCGATTTTATGGACATTTAATTTGTTTATGTTTTGTATTAATATTAATTTCTGAATTTTTTTTATTACCATTGAGTTCAATAATGTATGTACTTACATTATATCAAAAGAGTGTGTCAAAAAGTTGAATGTTTTCTTATTTATAACCCAAAAACCTTAAGGGGTCGGTACTGCAAGACTTCCCCCTATATTATATTAATCCGTTCCCCAATATTTATTTAATTATTAGGCCCTTAATAAAAGGTTAGGAAATTTTTCGTATGTTTGAGCTCTAGTGTACAACCTCAAGTAAAAAATATTAACGCTTTATTTAACGTTATGTCTTATGTACACCGTACACGAGCCTGGCTCTTACGGTAGTGGCTAGAAACATTTTTGTTTTATAAATTTAATTTGTACTCACTAGCTAGCTAGTTAAATAAATAAATAAATAAATAAATAGGTAAATAAATAAATAAATAAATAAATGTTTCTTAGAAATATAAATTTGAGACTTTTTCCTGTATATAAATACAATCATAGGTAATATCTTATCATAGAACCAGAGCATTTTGATAACTATGGTGCTGTTTTGTTTTGTCTTTTTTATGAATTTAACATCTCTAATGTTATTTATTTCAATGATATAATATGCTATTCAAAAATGTACGAAATCTTTCCACGCCGACCAAATGCTATTTCGAGAATGATGAGCGAGACTCGAAGCGCACGAGAATGACGAAACGAGACGAGACTCGAAAGACAAATGCAACGAACACAGCGAGCGAGAGCGGCAGTTAGTTTTGTTCATATCTATATTCCATTGGGCCAGCACTGCTTCCAAGTAAATCTTAAATAATAAAGAAGGCACACTCTAGAACCTTGTTTCACCCTTCAGAGCAGTCTTACAATATGATCACTAGCAATGAAGTAAATTATTCAAAGATTTCATGCACCAGTCACTGGAAATATCCAAAACAGTTAAAGAAAAATTTCAGAAATCTGTAGGACTGTAACGAGAATATGGAGTCAATCAACTACAAGTATTGACCGATCAATCATTCATTAACTGCTGATTTGTATTTGCGTGGAAAAACAAATATTGTATTACGCGAAAATAAAATATTATTGCAAAACCAACGTTTCGATGAGGATATTCGTTTGTATCATAGCACTATTCTGAAATTGAAATAATGAACATCAATAAAAAATAAATGATTAAAAATAATTAAAAAAGTATTATCTGAATTGTTTTCTGTCACTCATTAGAAACACTTAGAGCACAACTTAATAAAATCAGCATTACAAAGAGCAGTACCTTCTCGTGTCGAGATGAAGCAGGCAACTAAAGTTACGACAATTTTATTAATGTAACAACACCGCCGGGCGAGGGGTTAAAAGCGGAGCGGGGAACCGGTAGAACTTCAAGTCCTCATCTTGCGTCCCGAACTGTACACTTCTATGATCAGTTATATGTTTCGTGACCTGAATTTTGTACGAAATGGAAATATAAAAATTGGAAATTTATCCTTTGAAGAGGTGGAAAAATTCAAATATCTGGGAGCAACAGTAACAAATATAAATGATACTCGGGAGGAAATTAAACACAGAATAAATATGGGAAATGTCTGTTATTATTCGGTTGAGAAGCTTTTATCATCCAGTCTGCTGTCAAAAAATCTGAAAGTTAGAGTTTATAGAACAGTTATATTACCGGTTGTTCTTTATGGTTATGAAACTTGGATCTCACTTTGAGAAAGGAACATAGGTGAAGTGTGTTTGAGAATAAGGTGCTGAGGAAAATATTTAGGGCTAAGAGGGATGAAGTTACAGGAGAATGGATAAACTTACACAACACAGAACTGCACGCATTGTATTCTTCACCTGACATAATTAGGAATATTAAATCCAGACGTTTGAGATGGACAGGGCATGTAGCACATATGGGCGAATCCAGAAATGCATATAGAGTGTTAGTTGGGAGGCCGGAGGGAAAAAGACCTTTGGGGAGGCCGAGGTATAGATGGGAAGATAATATTAAAATGGATTGGAGGGAGGTGGAATATGATGGTAGAGACTGGATTAATCTTATTCAGGATAGGGACCGATGGCGGGCTTATGGGAGGGCGGCAATGAACCTCCGGGTTTGTTGAAAGCCAGTAAGTAAGTAAGTTAGGAAGGCGAGTGTTTCCTCCGCCATCTGCTCATAAGTTCGTCGCAAAGATTATTCACGACAGTAAGGCAATAACAATGGAAAAGAATGGAAGAAATACTTGAAGAAAATACCTCCAAATCTGGTTGATGGTCTAGAAGTTCGAATCTCCGCGTACATTTTTCAGAAAGCCATCCTGATTGACTGGGAAACACAGCTGGGCCTAGTTTGGAATGTGACTGCTACTTGCAAAACGTTGGAATACGTTACTGAGTGGAAGAGACGAAACTTCATAATTACTCATCATTACATAAACATTGTTATGCTGGGAATTGTATTGCTTGGCAGGAAACTGAATTGTACATGAATATAGAGTATATTGTGCCGCGAGCAAACATTTCGTTAACAAAAACGATATTTACACACAAGTCTGCCTTACGAATAGAATTCCTTGTGGATAATATAACAATCTTGTGTTGTGTATTCATTATTAAAATATAAGCAGCGGTGCAGAATTTCTCAGAAGATACGCCTACATTAGATTATTGCACTTGATGGTTGTCAAGACTATGTGCAAGTACAGAATTTATTAACACCCACAGACGATTAGCTTCTGTATTTGGATAAATAAAGTCACTTGAGGTTTCCCAACCCCCCCCCCTTTTCGCACGTTAAAAAGTAAAATAATACATCATGATCACTCCTAGCACCCAACATTCGATGAGCGCCGAACTCCCCTCCAATGCACAAACACACAGCTATCTTATTTCCGAAGGCATTCTGAGAAAAAAAAATGTCATATAAACACGGGTCCTATTCTCAATATTTACAGAGTTACGTTTCGTTATTGGAACGCATTGCTCTGAACGCGTGATCTTGGTCAGCGTGCAGTCAGCAGCCAGCGCGAGCGCTACGGAGATCAAAGATAGCCGTATGCAGTTACGTAGCGAGACGAGTGCCGTTCACAAGCGTGCGGCCAAGTGTACTCAAGCGGACGGCGACATTTTTTAAAATGTGTTGTAAACTCTCCAAGACTGTAGATTAGGATGCAAAATTGAACTGAAAATAATTAAGTCGGTGGAAGTGGTGTGATTTGTAATAATTGTTGTGATAAGTGCGTAAGAATAATGTAATTTTCTAGTTAAAATAGAAAAAGATGTCTGTACGAAGCAACTAACGAGTTCACAGCACATTTTTAGCTTCATAATATTTGCCAATTAAAGAAAGCATATTTCTGAATGGTTTATTCTCTATTTGTGATATGATTTTATCTTCAGACTAAAGAAAAAAACGTATTTTACAAACAACTTTAAATTAGCATAACTCTGAAAATATTGACAATAGGAACTATGTTTATATGACATTTTTTGCTCAAAAGTCTTCAGAAATAAGCTCCGTAAAGGAGGGTAAATCCTCGTGAATCGCCCTGTATTACTTCGGAGTTTTGATTCATAAGGAATGTATTTTCTATTTTCACTCAGGAGTTACTAATCTACTCGTATATGAGGAAGCTTATCTATTTTGTTCGCTTTCGATTTCAACTGAACAACATGAAATTTAATTCAGCGATAAACTGTATGGTTATCCTACAATTTTATACTAACAAGGCCAAGTTAGGTTTGTTTTACGCCTCAGGGAACCGCAATGTCATATCTGTTCCCTCTGCGTTATTGTTCTACTTTTATAGATTAAAAATAAATAAGTGAGAACAGCAAGGAAAGGTCGTAAAATTTTATGAGAGCTCGGAAATATCGTGAACACCAGACCGGAGACGGATTTCGGTCATAGAAAGTGGCATTTTCTTGTTTCTGGGATTATTTTTTTACTCTTATTCGTTTAAAAATATCGCAAGTCAACGATTTCGAATGGGTTGGTCCTATATGTCACTTCAAGAATTTAGTTTTGGCTCTTAGGCGTGAATGAAGTTTCGTTCACTTAAATAAAATTGATACAAAAATAGATTCTCAAACAGTTCTTCAAGATGCTTCGATGCACCAACTCTTACAAGCAAACAGTGATCAAATTTTGTAGCAGGCTTAATTACGTTCATTTTCCCTATTAAGGTATTTTTGAGTCAACTTACATATAAAATAAATGTAGAATGTTTGCCTACAAAGTTACACCACCACCACCACCACCACCACCACCACCACCACCACCACCACCACCACCTTTCAAGAGTCACATAATATTAAATTAAAATATAATCTTTTGTTTTGGAATCGACGCTGAAATATAATTTATGTTATATTTTTCTTAATAATAATAATCCGTGGCCTAAACCGACCAGCTGGCTGCTGGCCTCACGCCCACATGTCGAAGCAGAGGTGGACGATCATCCAACCAGAATGCAGGTATTGTGTGATTAGCACGATGATCCCCCCAGCCGTTATAGCTGGTATTCGCAACCGGATTTGTCTACCTATCGTAGCTCTCCAAGTGCATCACGATGCTGGATGGGCACCGGTCCCATACACTGGCCGAAATTTCATGAGAAAATTTCTTCCCCCATGAGGACTCGAACCAGCACACATTCCGTAACGCGAGTCCTAGGCGGGATGCCTTAGACCACGACGTCACGATGCGGGACTATATTTTTCTTACTCGATATAAAATACCAGAATTCATTATTCATTATCCGAAATATTTACCCATAGGTGTTGAATTCCAACACTGATTTCCTTCCTCACACTGAACACAAAACTCGCTGCCAAATTAGTGGTTGTTCTTTTGTTCTGAGAAGAAAAATATATATACTTTTTTTAATCTTCCGACCATCAGTGCACTCGAGTGTAGCGTTCTAAACCATGAAAGAAAGAAAATGAAGATATATTTGGATCTGTAAACCATTGACGAAAATGTGGATACCATGGTCTGTCCCAGGAATCTGTGGAGTAGAAAGACGAAACAAGACATCTGCGCAAGTGGTATGTGGGAGGGCTAGGGCCAATGATCGCTCTGGGGGGAGGAGTTGGTTAAACGAAGCTAGCATCGCTTGCAAGGATTGGTTCATTTATATTTGAACTGTACTCTACCTTCTACCGCGAGCATCTTACCCCTTAGCGGCCTCGAGCTGATGCTGCCCGCAATACACTTCGGCACAGATAGTCTCCGCCCCCATATGCGTGAAGTTACTACACAGATTCGTGAGACGGACCATATAATTATATTTAGAAAGGAATAATGAAAATTTTACCAATTTATGTAGTGAATTTTGAACTGCGATTCTAAATAGATATCAGTCGTTTCATCACATTGAAAGACAGAAGCTAAAATACGTAATGTTTCGTACAGACTCAGACTGAGCATGCGCAGTCTGTTATAACTGGAACTTGGAAAATTCAGATGGCCAAAATTTTGTTTTTGGGCTCGTACTTTGTGGGATCTATCTTATCTGTGGCTAGGAGACACAAAAACATTGAAAAATTCATATCCACATTTGTCTCGTGTGTCCTTGTTATAGAGTTAAAGGCAAATCAACAAATGGATAAGTGATGTCTGGGCGTTAATATCTCAATTCAGTCACTGCACACTATCCATTAATTCCTACTCCACCTTTCCCGCCTGCGACAGTTATGTTCCGGACCGATACGAGTAGACAGGAAGGTAAACATCGCTCAGTGTTGGATTGCATCATGTAGGCATCATGATTTTCACTAACTTTCAACTGTCGCTAGTCGCCTAAAGTCCACCACTGATGCACAGTGTCAGTGTGTTTCTAAAGCGATGTAAGCGAAAAAGATATGGGTGGGGATTTTACGTTCCTTTAATTTTCCCTTTTATGTCCAGGGCTGGGATAGACCATGCAGGAACTATTGGCTGGCCCGCGCGTTCTCCAGATCTAAATTCATTGGACTATCATTTGTGGGGTTAATTAAAAAAAGTTTACTCACAACGCATTACTAACACTGAAATAATTCTACATTTTTATTACACAACTTTTAACACTTTATCTCTTCTGAATATGTATGATAAGACTTTCTTGTGTTAAATTCTAACGTACCTAGTTTACATGTTTCGACCTATTTATGGGTCATCTTCAGAACTGGTCATTGTTGGTCTTGCCGCCTCTTGTTTGTTTCCTGTGAGGGTGTGTTCGTATGGTATAGTGTAGAGTCAAAGATTGTGTGTATTCTGAAATTGAGTTGTTTGTTGAGAATTTGAGAATTGATAGTTTCTATTACTTAGCGTCTGAAATATTTATTATGTAATTACTTATTATTTGTTTATTTATTTACTTATACAGAATTAATATGTTCTTAATATATTAAACAATTACTATAATTAAATAGTCGCTGATGTAAAGTAAAAAAGAAAAGTAGGCAGGAAGGTAAACATCGCTCAGTGATGGATTGTATAATGTAGGCATCATAACTTTCACGAACTTTCGAGTGTCGCTAGTCGCCTAAAATCCACCACTGATGCACAGTGCCTGTGTGTTTGTTTCTAAAGCGGTGTAAACGAAAAAATCATAGGCTGGGATTTTACGTTCCTTTTCCCTTTCCTTTTATGCCCAGGGCTGGGATAGACCATGCAGGAACTACTGGCTGGCCTGCGCGTTCTCCAGATCTAAATCCATTGGACTATCATTTGTGGGGTTACTTAAAAAAAATTGTTTACTTACAACGCATTACTAACATTGAAATAATTCTACATTATGATTACACAACTTTTCGGAATATGTATGATAAGACTTTCTTGTGCTAAATTCTAACTTACCTTGTTTACATGTTTCAATCTATTTATGGGTCATCTTCAGAACTGGTCGTTGTTGGTCTGACCGTCTCGTGTTTGTTTCCTGTGAGGGTGTGTTCGTGTGGTATAGTGTAGATTCAAAGAGTCTGTGTCTTCTGAAATTGAGTTGTTTGTTGAGAATTTCGTTAGGATGTGTTTTCATGTGTCTGTATAGGATTTAACAGAAGAAAGTCTTTTCAGTTAGAATTTAACACAAGAAAGTCTTATCATACATATCCAGAGATGGAATAATTCGTCAGCGTATCCAAGACAGCTGTAAACTTATCCGACAACGAAGACAGCATCCTTGCATTCAGGGTAAATGTGGCCATTTTCATCACTTCCTGTAATGGTAAGCAACTCCATATTACTGACGTACAAGCAGCATGACTATCGTATTTGGAACCAAGATCAAATGGGACAAATGTGCATATGAATTTTTGCATTTCTTGTTTCTTGTCTCCTGTCCACGATGAAGTGTTCCACACCGTTGAGTAACGGTTAGCGGATCTAGCCGCGAAACCAGGTGGCCCGGGTTCGATTCCCGGTCGGGGAAAGTTACGTGGTTGAGGTTTTTTCCAGGGTTTTCCCTCAACCCAATATGAGCAAATTCTGGGTAACTTTCGGTGCTAGACCCCGGACTCATTTCACCGGCATTATCACCATCTCATTCAGACGCTAAATAACCTACGCTGTTGATAAAGCGTCGTAAAACAACATACTAAAATAAAAACGATGAAGTGGGTCCCACAGTTCACGTAACATCCTATTTAACAGGAAGTAGTTCCTACCGTCCATCTGTATCCAGTATCTGTTTACAAAAACTTTCTGGAATCCTTTTTATCAGAATTCGATATCTGAATTTAATATTTAGAGCTAGTGGCGTGTTAGGATGACATCTCGTTATTAATTACGGAGTTTCCAGCGGTTTTTTGTTTGCAAGGAAACGAAACGCCCCGCGGTTTAATTTAGAATTGTGCAGTTCACTGTTACACCACCCGCCGCAGTGAATATCACGTCAAGCTGCGAAGCTAGACAGAAATTCCTGATTAATAAGGTGCTGAACCTCACCAAATTAATTACTTGATTTTTGCGTCACATTCCGGTAATCGATCTTGAGGTCTCGTCTACCAGTCCGCGTTCTAGAGATGTAACCGCAAAGTGCTTGAAGAATCAGATACGTAAAGGAATTCAGTCGTGTTGGCTCTCTTGATTTATTCAGATTTCATGACGGAGAGCTATATTTAACAGGAGCACTGCTGACGTCATTATTTTCTATGCGTTGTTCATCTACTAAAATCCAGTGAATATGAAGCTGTAGTCAATGTGCTATTCGTTCCTTCACTTCTCTCTTCCTTACTTTCTCTTATCTTTTCAGTCTTCATATCCTCTTGTTTGACCACATTCTTCACTCCTTTCCATTCGTTCCATCCTATCGACATTCCATTTACTCTTTCTTGCATTTACGATTACGTATATCTTACTTCTTCAATTCCCATCCACTTATTTCCTTGCAATCGGTCTTTAACACTTTTTCTTTATAACACATTTCTTATCAACTAGTCCTCAATATCTACCATTTTACCTATTGAAACATTTTTAATTTTCCTCCATTTCTTTCTCAGCAATCAGTCCTTAATGTCTTTCCTTTTTAAGTGTTGTTACCTTCTTAATTTCCCTCCGATTCCCTCATAACAATCAGTCCTTAATACATTTTCTTTTTCATAACAATCAGTTCTTAATATATTTCCATTCCATTTCATTTTTAGTAATCAGTCCTTAATATATTTCCTTTTTCATATTGCAAAGTTTTCAATTCCATTCCATTTCATTTTTAGTAATCAGTCCTTAATATCTTTCCCTTTTCATACTGCAACGTTTTCAATTCCATTCCATTTCATTTTTAGTAATCAGTCCTTAATATATTTCCTTTTTCATATTGTAACGTTTTCAATTCCATTCCATTTCATTTTTAGTAATCAGTCCTTAATATCTTTCCTTTTTCATATTGCAACGTTTTCAATTCCATTCCATTTCATTTTTAGTAATCAGTTCTTAATATCTTTCCCTTTTCATATTGCAACGTTTTCAATTCCATTCCATTTCATTTTTAGTAATCAGTCCTTAATATCTTTCCTTTTTCATATTGCAACGTTTTCAATTCCATTCCATTTCATTTTTAGTAATCAGTCCTTAATATCTTTCCTTTTTCATATTGCAACGTTTTCAATTCCATTCCATTTCATTTTTAGTAATCAGTCCTTAATATCTTTCCTTTTTACATATTGTTACCTTCTTAATTCCCCTCCAATTACTTCATAACAATCAGTTCTTATATATTTTTCATATTGATACCTTTCTAATTCCATTCCCAGTAATCGGTTCTTAACGCTTTTCCTTTTTTACGTACTGCTACCTTCTTAATTCTCCTCCTATTACTTCATAACAACCAGTTCATATTATCTTTCATTTTCATATTGCTACCTTTCTAATTCCACTCTATTTCATTCTTAGTAATCAGTTCTTAACGCGTTTCCTTTTTTCTTTTTACGTATTGTTACCTTTAATTCCCCTCCAATTACTTCATAGCAACAGTTCTTAATATATTTCTTTTTCCATTATCACAAAGTCTTAGGAGCTGCAACAAAATAAACACTTTTAAAAATACCATAAAGGATAACCTTCTTAGAAATT
This sequence comes from Periplaneta americana, assembly GCF_040183065.1. NCBI lineage: Eukaryota > Metazoa > Arthropoda > Insecta > Blattodea > Blattidae > Periplaneta > Periplaneta americana. The sequence continues at coordinate 137,302,764 of NC_091130.1, forward strand.
CACTCTAATTATACTGACTTAAACGGTCATTGACTACATGGTAAATTCTTTCTTTAGACATGCATCCTGACAGAGCTGTATTTTCACAATTGTCTCATAATAATCTCTTCCTATTATCTAACATCATTTGAAATATATTAACATTCTATATATTTTAGTTTAATTCTGCTACACAGTTTGTATTTCACGGTTTAATTAATAGTTCATAGTATTTTACTGTTTAATTAATAAATAACTCTTGCATACATTAACTTTTATCGAAATAAAATTGTTGTATTCTTTATAGCTTGTAAGTTCATTCTTATGTACATGTATGTATACTTTTTGCTGGTTGAGTCGAAGAGAAAGCCTTACGACCTTAAATCTGTCAGCTAAAATAAATTATTATTATTATTATTATTATTATTATTACTATTGTTGCTGTTATTATTATTATTATTATTATTATTATTATTATTAGCAAACAGTCCTTAATATTTCTCCTTTTTACATATTTTTACCTTTTAAATTCCCCACTATTTCTTCGTTAGCAACCAGTCCTTAATATTTCTCCCTTTTACATATTGTTACCTTATTAATACTGCACTATTTCTTTGTTAGCAACCAGTCCTTAATATTTCTCCCTTTTACATATTGTTACCTTATTAATACTGCACTATTTCTTTGTTAGCAACCAGTCCTTAATATTTCTCCTTTTTACATATTTTTACCTTTTAAATTCCCCACTATTTCTTCGTTAGCAACCAGTCCTTAATATTTCTCCCTTTTACATATTGTTACCTTATTAATACTGCTCTATTTCTTTGTTAGCAACCAGTCCTTAATATTTCTCCTTTTTACATATTTTACCTTTTAAATTCCCCACTATTTCTTCGTTAGCAACCAGTCCTTAATATTTCTCCCTTTTACATATTGTTACTTTATTAATACTGCACTATTTCTATGTTAGCAACCAGTCCTTAATATTTCTCCTTTTTACATATTTTTACCTTTTAAATTCCCCAACTATTTCTTCGTTAGCAACCAGTCCTTAATATTTCTCCCTTTTACATATTGTTACCTTATTAATACTGCTCTATTTCTTTGTTAGCAACCAGTCCTTAATATTTCTCCTTTTTACATATTTTTACCTTTTAAATTCCCCACTATTTCTTCGTTAGCAACCAGTCCTTAATATTTCTCCCTTTTACATATTGTTACCTTATTAATACTGCACTATTTCTTTGTTAGCAACCAGTCCTTAATATTTCTCCCTTTTACATATTGTTACCTTATTAATACTGCACTATTTCTTTGTTAGCAACCAGTCCTTAATATTTCTCCTTTTTACATATTTTTACCTTTTAAATTCCCCACTATTTCTTCGTTAGCAACCAGTCCTTAATATTTCTCCCTTTTACATATTGTTACCTTATTAATACTGCACTATTTCTTTGTTAGCAACCAGTCCTTAATATTTCTCCCTTTTACATATTGTTACCTTATTAATACTGCACTATTTCTTTGTTAGCAAACAGTCCTTAATATTTCTCCTTTTTAAATATTTTTACCTTTTAAATTCCCCACTATTTCTTCGTTAGCAACCAGTCCTTAATATTTCTCCCTTTTACATATTGTTACCTTATTAATACTGCTCTATTTCTTTGTTAGCAACCAGTCCTTAATATTTCTCCTTTTTACATATTTTACCTTTTAAATTCCCCACTATTTCTTCGTTAGCAACCAGTCCTTAATATTTCTCCCTTTTACATATTGTTACTTTATTAATACTGCACTATTTCTTTGTTAGCAACCAGTCCTTAATATTTCTCCCTTTTACATATTGTTACCTTATTAATACTGCACTATTTCTTTGTTAGCAACCAGTCCTTAATATTTCTCCTTTTTACATATTTTTACCTTTTAAATTCCCCACTATTTCTTCGTTAGCAACCAGTCCTTAATATTTCTCCCTTTTACATATTGTTACCTTATTAATACTGCACTATTTCTTTGTTAGCAACCAGTCCTTAATATTTCTCCTTTTTACATATTTTACCTTTTAAATTCCCCACTATTTCTTCGTTAGCAACCAGTCCTTAATATTTCTCCCTTTTACATATTGTTACTTTATTAATACTGCACTATTTCTTTGTTAGCAACCAGTCCTTAATATTTCTCCTTTTTACATATTTTTACCTTTTAAATTCCCCAACTATTTCTTCGTTAGCAACCAGTCCTTAATATTTCTCCCTTTTACATATTGTTACCTTATTAATACTGCACTATTTCTTTGTTAGCAACCAGTCCTTAATATTTCTCCCTTTTACATATTGTTACCTTATTAATACTGCACTATTTCTTTGTTAGCAAACAGTCCTTAATATTTCTCCTTTTTAAATATTTTTACCTTTTAAATTCCCCACTATTTCTTCGTTAGCAACCAGTCCTTAATATTTCTCCCTTTTACATATTGTTACCTCATTAATACTGCACTATTTCTTTGTTAGCAACCAGTCCTTAATATTTCTCCTTTTTACATATTTTAACCTTTTAAATTCCCCACTATTTCTTCGTTAGCAACCAGTCCTTAATATTTCTCCCTTTTACATATTGTTATCTTATTAATACTGCACAATTTCTTTGTTAGCAACCAGTCCTTAATATTTCTCCCTTTTACATATTGTTACCTTATTAATACTGCACTATTTCTTTGTTAGCAATCAGTCCTTAATATTTTCCCTTTTTACATATTGTTATCTTCTTAATTCCACTCCATTTCCTTCTTAGTAAACAGTTTCTAATATCTTTCCTTTTCACATATTGTTACCTTTCTAATTCCGCCTCATTTCCTGCTTAGTAATCATCATTAATATGTTTTCTTTTACATAATATTGCTTCCCTCATATCATTCTCAATAATCAGTCCTTGATATATTACCCTTTTGCGTGTTGTTACCTTTATACTTCTCCACCATTTCCATCTTAGCTTTCAGTTCTTAATTTGTTTTCTTTTTAGGATATTTTCCCTTTTTTAATGTTCCTCTACTGCGTTCTTAGCACTTAGTTCTTAATTCCTTTTCTGTTTTTAATGAATATTTACGTTCTTAATTCTCATCTATTTCGTTCTTAACAGCCAGTCCTTAATATATTTCCTTTCTTGTATTTCTTACATTTTTAATTTCCGACTATATTTTTCTTAGCTATGGGGCTTTCGTATCTTTTTTTACGTTGTATTTAAATTCCTCAATTCGTTCTAAATTCCCTTCACTTTCTTTATGTATTTTTACTCTTAATTTTCTCTCCATTTCGTCCTTAAAACTCAGTATATAATACCTTTCCTTTTTATTGTATTTCTTACATTCTTTATTAACCTCTATTTCTTTCTTAGCAATGAGTTCTTAATACATTTCCTTTTTTACTTAACAACATCAATACGTTAAAGAAATTGCTTAATAGAGTGGGGGAGGTTTTCCAAAAATATTAATCACTAGTGTTGATGCATCATGATGTGCAAACCGTATCTGTTGACGTCTTCTCAGTGACATCTTGTAACAGTAGTGGTAGACTATAGTTTCTAGTAAGAGGTTGAAGTAAATGGGAGCAGTGAGACGGGGTGGAAGAATGTACGGCTCAATAAGTCGACAGTGGATGATACCAGCATACATCTTGATGGCGAGCCTTTATGGAATCCCCCGGAGAGAATAGTGTGAACAAAAGAAAATCTTATCAAGTAGCCTCACGTGGTCACGACAGGAATCCATAAACGACGCGGCGCTGACAAAGTGACAACACGAAAATAGCTCATCTCCGGTCATGGTTGCCAACCTAGAAGTTAGTTGCGCATATTCATTTACTTGAAATTCGTAATGGTTCAGTGTTTCAGAACAAAAAATTGAAATTTTTAACTAAGAGTCAAACTTATATCCATCTAACTTCGAAAACAGTCATTTACAGTACTAATATTAGAAGTAATATTTAATTTAGTGATTAGGGAGGGATACTTAAGAAATGAGGTCGAGTGTAGCAAACTTGTGAACAAAACTAATAATTTCTGTGTCGAACAATATTTTGGATAGCCGTTCATTATTTATAAATACATTAGATAATTAAGTAATTTATTGCCATATATTACTTGATACATAATATTGTACGATTCAAGGAACATACCACAGCCATACAGTAGAGCGTCTCGTTTAGGCATAGTGGAAACGTAAAAAAATGCAGGTAACGTGTGGGGGGGGACGAGCCGTACGATAAACACGAGGGATGCACAAGGTTTTAGTTACAACATTTATAGCGGACGATTAATTGAAATTATATTATCCAAAAACACACAAAACAAAAGAACACAAATTGCGTAACGTTATCATATACACATTTTAACAGACAAGCAATTGTAACGTTGAAATAATTCAATCCAAACTTTGCAACTTAGGGTAAACATTGGTAATTTCGTGATAATTGCATGGAAATTAATTTACAATGCAAATGTGTAAATATATCCTTATTCCGATTTTTTCATCTAAAAGACGATAATTTGCTGTACAAATTTGGAGACATAAAAGATGGGACACGTTCTTGAACAAGTGCCAAAAACCACTTTTACAACTTCAGCTAAAAGGCTGGTTATTTCGTGATAACCTTGGTAATTTCGTGATATTATATTGATAATTTCGTGAGAGGTAAAAGAATTGTGGAAAAATTCATTAAAGTCAAACGAAATTCTCATTTATTGTTACAAGACTTCAAACATAGTAATTCCGTCTAATATTCATAGCAAGAAAACATAGAAATAAATATCAACACATAATAATAATAATGAAATCAAAGAAAAAATTGAAATTGAAAAGGGATCTTCTTTGCCCTGAAAGGGTGAACACTTTTATTACGGACTTTACTATTGCCTATATTACTAGGGTAACTCCAAAAGTAATGAATAACATTTGTTTAAAAATTACATTTTTATCCTACAGCTTTGTTATTTTCACAGAATGTAGATACATCCTTTAGGAACAAAATGTCACTTTTCCACATAATCCCCATCCCTTTCAACTGCCTTATGTAACCTAGGAACGAGGGCCTGTAGACCAGCACGGTAAAAGTCTGACCAACACGTCTGAGCCACTCTTTACCAGCGTGCAGAAGGGAGTCATCTTCTAACCTCGTTCCCCGAAGGGATCCTTCAGTTTACCAAAGAGATAGTAATCGCACGGTGCCAATTCAGGACTGTAAGGCGGACGTTTCAGTGTTGTCTATCCGAATTTTCTGATCTGGTCTGTGGTCTTGTAACTGACATATGGCTGTGCGTTGTCGTGCAATAGCAGAACATCCTCGTCGAACGCGACTCAGTCGAGCTTGAAGTTTCTTGAGAGTTGTCACATACGCGTCAGAGTTAATGATGGTTCAATGTGGCATGATGTCCACAAGCAAGAGTCCTTCTGAATCGAAAAACACAGTAGCCATAACTTTTTTTTTTTTTTTTTTTGCCGAAGGTGCACTTTTGAATTCCTATTTCTTTGGTGAATTTGCATGATGCCACTCCACTGTTTGCCTCTGTCTCCGGTCAAAATGTTGGAGCCATGTTTCATCTTCTGTCACATTTCTTGCAAGTAAGTCATCTAGCACTTATCATTGGCACTTAGCATGATAAGAAATCAAACAGAAGCTACACTGAACCTATTGCGTCCCCCTTTTCTTTTTTGTTATCACATCTTATCTTCAGATTTCTAAAATTCGTATTGTAATACAATTTTTAAAATAGTATCAAATGTAACGCTTAATGCTCAACAAAATTTCGCCTCAAACAGCTAAGATTTCTATCCGTAAAGCTAAGCCTATATGGCGACTACAGCTGTATTTAAAATTCCAACAACATTTCCTAAAATTTCATTAAGATATAATAAATCATTGTACCAAATATCATATGCTTACCTTTAGTAATAAGCCTGTAATGTAATTACAAACATCCACAAAATTTGTACGCCTGAGAAGTCGACGCTAACTTGCTCTCTCCAAACATAAAAGCTCACTGAAGCAGCTAAAATAGTCACACAAAGCGTAGCTGTATGTTTCTGGAAACCGGACAACATATGCAATCCCTTGGCGGAAATTTGAATCTCGTAACGCCATTGGTTAGTTCACGAAAGAGCAAATAAAAAGTATCACGAAATAACCATTGCCACGAAATTACCAATGTTTACCCTATATGATGTTGTTTTCAAGCAGAATTTTTTACGGTCATGAATTTTATTTTCTCTATGACTAACATAATATCACCGTCTTCTGTGGCCGAATTAACAGAACTATAGTACATTGGTCTGAAGTGACAACACTATTCTAAACATGATTATCCCTTCACAAACTTCAACTTATTCAGGTGCAGTACAGAAGACGGTGATATTATGTTAGTCGCACAGAGAATGAAATTCATGACCGTTAAAAATGCTGCTTGAATGCAACATCATATAAGTAGTAAAATTTGATTTGTTATATTGAATTATTTCAACGCTACAATTGCTTGTCTGTTAAAATGTGTATATGATAACGTTATGTAATTGGTATTTTTTTGTTTTGTACGTAATAAATTCCCACAATTCTTACACCTATGCAGAACACATCAACACCAACCACAACTGCAGTAATATATAAACAAACATGAAAATTCTACACATCGAATCGAAAAGCCATAAACTAAACAAACTAGAACAATATAGGGTAACACCGCTTATATTGGACCACCGCGTAAATTGGACCGTTCGTATAAAACTTTGTAGGTAAGTAGTGGCTGCAACCTAGCGGTATGAATACGAACCTTGTGCTCTCACTACTTCCTGGAGCGAGTTTGGTTGCGGTACGACATTGTAGAGTGTTGTGATTTCTGTTCGTCTGTTTGGAGTGTGTTTCATATTATTTTTGTTCTGTACATCTGTACTTGTGAACGGAATACACCTTATCTGAGGTAAGTGGTGTGTGTAATATGTAAAAGGCACTTAATTGTGACAACATTTAGATATACAAGATCAATGTGGTATGAGCAGCTAACAAGGCGTCCTTGTTGAAAAGAAAAATGGCATGTAATCCTATATTGGACCGGAAATACTTTCGTATATTGGACCACATACTTGGAGCGGTCTAATTTAAGTATATGACATAAAACTATTGGCTTTTATTAAATAAAGTGAATGTCAATGTAGATAATCACATTCGTAATTTAAATTCAGAATGTGACTTTGTCGCTTAATTATTATCGAGTACAATTTTGTCGTCTGTCTCTTTCTACAGATGTTAAAGCGGGGAAAATACGGGTCCTGGGATGAAGAAATGATGGAGAGGGCGTTATGTGCGTACAGAAACGGGGACATGGGGCTTAATTGTGCGGCTTGCACTTATAATGTTCCAAAAGCAACGTTAAAACGTAGAATTGATGGGGTAAATGTCAAGGCCATGGAACATAAGCAGTCATTTGGAAGATCAATTAACCTCCACTTAAACTTTTCAAGATCAGAGAGTCTCCACACCAGAAGCCGTAAAACCCTACAAAAATGTGCAGGAAATTTCACTGTATGAAAGTGAAGAGAAGGAAGACAGCAGATGCAAGAGTCTTGACTACAAGGATCAGCTGCTTTCAAGGCAAGATTTGGTCAACCAGAGGACACAAAAGAAACAAGAAGAAAAGCTGTGGTTGGTTTTGTAAACTGTGCAAATTTGATGAAGTTAGGGACATGATCCAGTACATGAAATGCAGGGAGTGGGCTCATCAAGATTGTGTCAAAGTGGGGCCGAAAAAGAAGATATTTTATTGTAAAGAATGTCTTTAAAATAATGTATATAGTACATGTAAAAATAATGGTTTAATGGTCCAATTTACGAAAACTGGTGATCCAATTTAGGAGCATATACACCTAAATTGGACCTTTGCAGGCTTTCAGTTAAAATTAAATAGTGTTTTCTATAATTTTCAAAATTGCATTTTAAGTTCATGGTTCTATTGGTAATAAATGTGTTTCTTATATATAACCATTTCCTAGATGATCTTCCTTCCAATTCACCGTCAATGGCCTTAAATTCTTAAGGGGTTCAATATAGGCGGTCTTACCCTACAGACAAATAAAACACATACGAAGCACACCTTAAACACTCAACTACATTTCAGAACACACACACTATTATTAAAAAAATAGGAATTTACTATTAATGATTTAGTCCACCGCTGTGGACTCGTGGTTGCGTCTTCGCTCCCGAACCCAACGGGCCGGGGTTTGATTCCCCGCTTGGGACGAGTTGCCTAGTGAGGTTCTTTCGGGTTTTCTCCCTCACTCCTATGGATGAATATCAGGCAACTTTATCAGGCGTATGGAACCCCACTCATTCTCGCCACTTCCTATCCTCTCTCATCATCCTTTCCTTATCATTCTGGTTGTTTTACTTGATTTTCAAATCGCGCCTGCGGCGGCCCTCCGTAACCCCTGACTCTCGGCCGGCCTCCGTGGATATGTCAAGCATGGTAGCTGATAACCAGCAGCAGAACCCACTCCCCTCTGGAAGAGAGAGGGGGCTTACACCTCAGACCGTTGAGGAGACGGGGCTTACACCTCAGACCTTTCGAAGGGGGGAAATGTGGGAGGCTGCTGGCGTGAAATGGTACACGGATTTGTAAGGATAGCGGGATTGGTCGTTAGGGTGTTAGCGGTTAGGTTGGTTCGGAATAGGTGCGACTCATCCCAGGGGCGCAAAATAGACCTTAGGTCCCCGTGCACAGGGATGTTCCCCTCTCAGCCTCATAGAGAGAAAAACATTAAAGATTTAAAATATTTACAGAACAATTCGACTTAGACACTTCTTTTTAATTGTCATGTATGCGCTAAATTGAAATATGCCTCAGTCTCCCATTTTGTACATCACACAGTAACAAATTGGAAAGATTTAAAAAAAGGATTTTCAGCACACCTTCATTTAAAACAATATTATATAGGCTAATTATTGAGGTTTCTAGAACAAAATTTCGTACAACAGGCTAACCGCTGAATTTAATTTGTCTCTTGCCAGTCACAGATAACTTGCTGAGCAACTTGTATAAAATATTTCACGGTCTACTGGCTAACAAAAATCAGCTTAACATTCGAACATCAAATTCAGGAAAATGGGAAATATTACACTACAAAAGAACCAAGAATCTCACGACACAAAAATTCACCACCGTTAAGAATATGTTTAAATTCAATTTATTTTGTAATACATGGGATCTACTAACATTTCAGCATATCTTGTATTAAAATATGTAAACTTTTTTGTACTTCGCTCTAGAATATGCCATTAGGAAAGTTCAGGATAACAGGCAAGGTTTGGAATTGAACGGGTTACATCAGCTTCTTGTCTATGCGGATGACGTGAATATGTTAGGAGAAAATACACAAACGATTAGGGAAAACACGGAAATTTTACTTGAAGCAAGTAGAGCGATCGGTTTGGAAGTAAATCCCGAAAAGACAAAGTATATGATTATGTCTCGTGACCAGAATATTGTACGAAATGGAAATATAAAAATTGGAGATTTATCCTTCGAAGAGGTGGAAAAATTCAAATATCTTGGAGCAACAGTAACAAATCTAAATGACACTCGGGAGGAAATTAAACGCAGAATAAATATGGGAAATGCCTGTTATTATTCGGTTGAGAAGCTCTTATCATCCAGTCTGCTGTCCAAAAATCTGAAAGTTAGAATTTATAAAACAGTTATATTACCGGTTCTTCTGTATGGTTGTGAAACTTGGACTCTCACTCTGAGAGAGGAACATAGGTTCAGGGTGTTTGAGAATAAGGTGCTAAGGAAAATATTTGGGGCTAAGCGGGATGAAGTTACAGGAGAATGGAGAAAGTTACACAACACAGAACTGCACGCATTGTATTCTTCACCTGACATAATTAGGAACATAAAATCCAGACGTTTGAGATGGGCAGGGCATGTAGCACGTATGGGCGAATCCAGAAATTCATATAGAGTGTTAGTTGGGAGACCGGAGGGAAAAAGACCTTTAGGGAGGCCGAGACGTAGATGGGAGGATAATATTAAAATGGATTTGAGGGAGGTGGGGTATGATGATAGAGACTGGATTAATCTTGCACAGGATAGGGACCGCTGGCGGGCTTATGTGAGGGCGGCAATGAACCTTCGGGTTCCTTAAAAGCCATTTGTAAGTAAGTAAGTAAAACTTTTTTGTTAGAATATGAAATACAGTCGTTTTAAAGTAATATATATATATATATATATATATATATATATATATATATATATATTACTTCTCTTTAATTTTCATTTTTACAATTACATTTTATATTTTGATCTGTGTCTCTTTTGCATTCCAACTTTTTTGTTTTCATTACATAAGTTACTATAATTTTTTAATGTCTCTTTTTATTGACACTTTGTCATGGTATAAGTAAATAAATAAATAAATAAATGAATAAATGAATGAATGGATGAATAAATGAATGAAGAAATAAATAAGTGAATAAATAAATGAATGAATAAAGGAATGAATAAATGAATAAAAGGATGAATAAATGAATGAATAAATAAATAAATAAATAAATAAATCTGTAAACAACAACAAATATATAAACAAACAAATTGAAGTACGAATGAATAAATAAATAAATATAGAAATAAATTAACAAATGAATAAACAAATATATAAAAACAGACAAAAAATACACTAATTAATTAGTTGGTCAATTAATTCATAAATAAATAACTACAAAATTAAATAAATACATAATTAAATGAATAAATAAACAAAACAAACAACTTAATACACAAATAAACAAAGATATAAATAAATAAACTAATTAATTAAATAATGTATAAATGAACAGGTAAATAAATCCTAAACATAAATAAATAAATCAAATGCTAGAGCTGACATGTCAAAACTAGAGAAATTTTCAAATATTTGTTTTCATTACAAATATTGTGGAACAGAAAGTGTAGATCATTAATTTAATAATAGGTCGAGAAATGAGAAGAAACTATGTACACAAGATAAATTTGGACTCCGTAATATTTCGTCGAAAAGAAAGATTTATGTAAGTATGTTATAGATTGTGGAAGACGTCTTACATATAAACGTTACTTCATGGCTTTCTTCTTTTATAGCACATAAATTCTAGGACATACTTCAGAACTTAAATCTTTATCAAGAATATTGTGAGCTGCATTCTGTTTCTCATACTGGCGGGACGTCGTGAAGCTAGAAGCTGCGCTGCACTTTCTTTGAGCGATTTACCGCCCTCCATTGACGGAGCGGCTCAAGATAAGTACTAACCTACGATATACTGCCTATATATTACAATATTCCACATGGAGTACCATTCTCAGAACGGCTACTGCATCAGCTATTCATGGCGAAGCCCTGCTCTCAGATACCAAGCAGTGCCAATAGAATTTTCTGGCAGATGAAATGTGCCAGGATGATTTATCAGAAAAGAATCTCTCCCTTGTTGCACTACATTTAATTTACCACAATATTTTAATTATTGTAAACCACTTGCGTTTATGGAAAATTGATTAAAGTAGTCTTGGAGACATTGAATGAAAGAAAATTGCTATCTATCATTTTTAAAAAAACATTTATGCCATTATTTGCATTTTCGTATTACATTAGTCCAGGATGAGCCGCTAAAAATTACAATTGTGTCAACAGTATATGAATACAAAATGTCACTACAGTTTCCTAAATTAACTTTTAACTTTTTGTTAGATTACAATCCCTCCAACGCAACGCAATGAAATATTTTATTGCAGTAAAGTTTATGGTGTGTAAATTAACTTACGGCAAGTAGACTATTACGTCATTGTCATATGATTATCTACCATAACGGCCATTTTGTTTCAATGCAAAGGCGATAGATGGATTCATTGTGCTTGCTTTGCTAAGCCCATGCTAAAAAATCACGAGTACGAAAGTATATGAATACTACCTTAACTATTTGTACGGATAACACATTAGGGCCTTTTGCGAATACTCAACAATTAATGTTTTAAGAACTCCTTCGGGGAATTAAATATTATCGTAGTATATTCATGTAACTTTGGTTCTATAACAATGAATGGTCTCGCATTCAAAGCGCATTTAAAATATTATTTTCTTTCAAACAGTGCGCAATTTCTCTACTTTAATAATGAAGGTAATTAATTATTTCACTGCTTAAAGTCTTAGAGTCAATTAAAAATTATAAAAAATACGCCAGATTTTCGGCTGTTAGCTGACATAATTAATAGTGTAGCCAACCAGGAACGGCTAAATTTCTTTAACATTTTCAAGGAAATCTAAAGAAATGTTCTGAAACAATAAACAATATAACGTGCGATATTATTCTTCTCTAGTGTTAATATTATATTATATAATTCCAATGCCGCTGTAAATTAAATTTTAGTTTCCTATTTTATTTTACTTATTTATTATTATTATTATTATTATTATTATTATTATTATTATTATTATTTTTTTTTTTTTTTAATTTTAATATTATATCTGAACTGCGACCGAGCAAGAGCGCTGCTCATTCGGTCTCAAATTTTGTTAATACTACTGTATCTTCTTTTTACATTGCTTGTATTATTTTATTTCTATTTCTCTTGTTTCTTTTGTAATTAAATTCTTTATTCTAATTATATATTTGCAGATTTCGTCAACAGAAGTTTCTCGAATAATAAAAATGATGATGATAATAATAATAATAATAATAATAATAATAATAATAATAATAATAATAATAATAATAGTAATAATTATAACCAAGTTAGACTTAGTTAGAATTTATAAAACAATTATATTACCGGTTGTGCTTTATGGTTGTGAACTTGGATTCTCACTTTGAGAATAAGGGGCTTAGGAAAATATTTGGAGCTCAGAGGGATGAAGTTACAGGAGAATGGAGAAAGTTACACAACGCAAAAATGCACGCATTGTGTTCTTCACCTGACATAATTAGGAACATTAAATCCAGACGTTTGAGATGGGCAGAGCATGTAGCACGTATTGGCGAATCCAGAAATGCATATAGTGTGTTAGTTGGGACGCCGGAGGGAAAAAGACCTTTGGGGAGGCCGAGACGTAGGTGGGAAGATAATATTAAAATGGATTTGAGGGAGGTGGGATATGATGACAGAGACTGGATTAATCTTGCTCAGGATAGGGACCAATGACGGGCTTATGTGAGGGCGGCAATGAACCTCCGGGTTCCTTAAAAGCCAGTAAGTAAGTAAATAAGTAAGTAAGTAAGTAAGTAAGTAATAATAATAATAATAATAATAATAATAATAATAATAATAATAATAATAATAATAACCCCCTAATCTTACTCCACTCGATTATTAATTTTCGGACGCTCCTAAGCCAGCAGTAAGTCTATATCAAGTCAGCCTCCTTGGTCTTGAGATAGCGTGGTGGACTCCTGATAAAGGTGGTCCGGGTTCGATTCCCGGTCGTGAAGTCAGGAGGATTTAATTCGGACCCCTTCACGGGGACTGGTTGTGTGTTCATTGTTCAAGTGTGTGTGTGTGGTGTCTAGCAGTGGCTCCCGGGTACACTGACCCAGTAAACGGGGGAGTCCTGCAGTGTGTGCGTGTGTACGGTAGAGTTGTGGGTCTATGTACAATAAGCCTCAGACTGCGGTGCCGAAAATTAATTTTAAAAAGTATATATCAAGACAACCCTAAAGAAATGATTCATTAATTCATTTAGTGTTCTGCCAAGGGCAGGTCTTTCACTGTAAATCCATCTTTCTCCAATCTTTCATATTTTCTGCCTTCCTTTTCGTTTCCTCATATGATCCATATATCTTAATGCCGTCTATCATCTGATATCTTCTTCTACCCCGAACTCTTTCCCGTTCGCCGTTCTTTCCAGTGCATCCTTCAGTAGGCAGTTTCTTCTCAGCCAGTGACCCAATCAATTCCTTTTCCTCTTCCTGATTAGTTTCAGCATCATTCTTTCCAACTTCATTTCTTATTTTGTCTGTCTATTTCAAACGTTCTATCCTTCTCCATATCCACATTTCAAATGCTTCTATTCGCTTCTCTCCATTTCGTGGCAATGTCCATGTTTCTGCCCCGTATAATGCCACACTCCATACAAAGCACTTCACTAGTCTCTTCCTTGGTTCTTTTTCCAGTTGTCCGCAGAAGATGCTCCTTTTTCTATTAAAAGCTTCTTTGGCCATTGCTATCCTCCTTTTGATTTCCTGGTAGCAGCTCATGTTACTGCTTATAGTACACACAAAATATTTGAAGCTGTCCACTTTCTCTACTGCCTCATTTAGAATTCGCAAGTTTATCTTCTGTGTTTTTCTTCCTATGACCATGGTCTTCGTTTTATTTGCATTTATCTCCATTCCATACTGCTCAGAGCTGTCATTTAGCTCCGGTAGCATATCCTTTAGTATCATTCTTAGGTATCAAAAATTGGCAATAAGAAATTACACAAATTTAGTGACAAAATGAACTTGAATTAAAGTGTCCCCTTACAAAATAAAACGTGTTGATCTACGCCTCAGGCAGAAAGGAGGACATTTCGGCATCTTATCTGATAGGACGAGTTCAATTATTATTATTATTATTATTATTATTATTATTATTATTATTATTATTATTATTATTATTATTACGTTTTCTCTCTTTTTGCTGATTTCTCTAAATTCACTTCAACCAGTCCGCCGCTGTCCCTACACCAAGAGGGATTTGTAATCATTTGTGAATGGCTGTTTACACTAATGCTAACACAGAAGCAGGATTACCACTGCATTCCTCGCATCTAGAGGTTTTTGGATTATTGTGTGAGCGACTTGAAGATCACATTGTACTCGTACACATGGCTTATGACGTTAGAGGGTGGGATGAGGCCCATTCTTTACATATTGGTGCCCAAAAAGGCTTGCTGTAAACCTCCGTAGAATGAGTTCCATGTCAGAATCAAAATATACCGTGTTCAGCTTAAACACCTATAAATCAGAAGAAATGAATTGTAATAGAAATGTAGGCTATACGACAAACATAAATAATCTACGGAGGCCTGGCAGTGCATCGCTTGCTGTTTATGTAGCAATTATGTATGCCATGGAGTCGTAACTAGATTGGAAAATAAACAGATTTTTAATATTCTATAGGCCTACAGGTACGGCCATGTGGATGCTTCAGAAAAAATCTCGTGCGTTCTATGATTAGCAGAAACAAAGTCTGTCGCAGGTTTCGTCGGGAGTTCAATCTTCTAAAACACGATCCTGTCCTGACTACAGGAGAATAATGGCCTGGAATACAAAATTCAAGCAAATAGGAAGCTTGTTGCTCAAAATTGATAAGCATTCTAAGCGAAAATTTTCTGAAGAAAACATTGAACGGATTTGAACTGCATTTACAGAAGCTCAAGAAAATGAATTTAACAAGTGTGTTTGCAACTCCAAGTTCCTCCCAGTACGACTCATAATATTTTGCATAAAAAGCTACATGTGTAAGCAGACAACATGCAAATAATACAGAAAATGACGTTAAAAGGCTGACTTTTGGTAAGAGTGTCTTGGCAAAACTTAACAAAGACAAGTCTTACTTCGGCAACTTTCCATATATGAGATAAACAGACATAGCCTAATTACAGAATCTGTAAATACCATTTTATGTCTAAACATGAATGTGAATCATCGAAAATGAATAGCTGGTGCGGCTTAAAGGGTTAGGTATAGCTTACAGCAGTAAAATTTTCGGAAATATTCAACATTTTTTTTCCTCCATTACTTTTTCTTGCACAATAATGAAAATTGGTATGTCTAAAACACCGGTTTTGTGCTATATGAAAAAAGAATATTTTTACTATTTAAAAAGATATTTATACATTTTTTTAAATTCAAAATGGTGGCAGTTCACTGTGCAGTGATGAACCATTTCCCTCATGTTGTGGAAGAGAAGGCCTGATGGCCTTAACTACACCAGAATGAATGAATGGAATGAATAAATAAATAAATAAATAAATAAATAAATAAATAAATAAATAAATAAATAAATAAACAAACAAATAAATAAGCTTGTTAACTTTTCCATGTTCTCCCTCTTTTATTTTATTGCTGAAACTCATGTTTACAATATCATGCTCTTTCGACTAATTCCTTAAAAATTAATATTTTTTTTATTTTGTGTTAGACGAAAATACTTATATTGACCATTCTTAAAATGAATTTATTTTTATCAGACCACCTATCAAAGGTAGAGAAGTGATAGATTATAGAAATGGCATGCATAAATACACACAAAAAATTTCATTAAAGAATGTTGGATAGTTTTGGAGTTATGTGGGAAACGTTTCAAAACTGCACAGTGAACTGAATTTTGAAAAAAAAAAAATTTTTTTTTATCATAAAAATATTTTTTCATATAGCACGACAGTGTTTTACACATGCTAATTTTCATTATTGTATATGATACAGTAATGGAGGAAAAAAATGGTGAATATTTCCAAAATTTTACTGCCACTTAATGAAAGTCTTTTTCATGGAACATACAGTGATTGACAGAATACTTAACAGAGGATGGGAAGTACATGAGGAGATTCATTGTGTGTCTGAAGATGATTCTCATAGAAGAGTCGATATAATTGCTATCAATAGAAGAACCCAGAAAGCGATGGTCTTAGACCCTACGAGACACGAATCAAGCACTGCAGATAAATGATGACAAGCGAGCTAAATATGTATCTTGTGTTCCATACCTCAGTGAAAAATATGGCATTTCGCTTTACAACTGGGATGTTGCAGGCTTACTATTTGGAGCGAGGGGTTGTTTACCAAAATTTACATGTAATATCCTTAAATCCTTTCAAATTCCCTTTTATGAGGTTCAGAAGATTGTGATGGAAATTCTGAAGGCCTCTCTTCAAATTCTACACTATCATCTATATCAGTAGTGTCAGAGTTGTAAGCTCCAATACCGGTTGTGGAGCTAGATCGGAGCTTGAACTTCCTCATGTCTGTGGAAACACCGGAGCACGCAACCAGTCAAGTGGAGCGCTCCGCTCCGTTTAGTCCCTGTCTGACATCGCTGAATTCTATATGTTAACACATATATTTTTGTTTCAATGTACAAATCGAATCATTATGTTACTCGTTTCATTTCCCGTTATCTTTTTATGTTTGTTAATTCCGGATCCCTGTTGTCAACCTCACTTGAGGATGGATGATTTTAAATCTTAGTAGTTTACATTCCATGGTAATTGTACATCGCTTTACAATAGAATATCGAACATATCAAAAAATCTTAATAGCACTACAAAGTCTTAATTATAGTCACAGTCTAGTTGAAATATATACAGAAGAGTTTTACAATATCGGTAGTCTACTAGTACAACAAAAGGGATTAGTATCGATACTTAATACAAGACAGACATATTCAAGCAGCGTTGTTGAATGTCATCAGAATAGAAGGCGTGAAAAATTAGGTACTTCTTTAATATGGTCTTAAATAATGTTATGTTTTGAGGTAGATTTTTTGTACCTATAGGTTAGGCTATTAATAATTATACTGCCATATAACGCACTCCTTGTTCATAGCACGATAGACTTTCTGCTGGAGGATGAAAGTCATTTTTGACGAGAATTTATGCTATGAACTGTTGAATCAGCTGCAAAGTTTTTAATATTACATAAGAGAAATTTTATTAATGAAAAAAATATACTGACAAGCCATGAGCATTAATTGTAGTTTTTTGAAAATAGTCCTACACGATTCCCTAGATTTGGCACCTACTATTATTCTAATTACTAGAGATGAACGAAACTGCCAATCTCGCTCGCTGTGTTCGCTGCATTTGTCTTTCGAGTCTCGTCTCGTCATTATCGTGCGCTTCGAGTCTCGCTCATCATTCTCGAAATAGCATTTGGTCGGCGTGGAAAGATCTCGTAACTTTGAATAACATACATCATTGAAATAAATAACATTATAAATATTTAAATGAGACAAAAAGACAAAACAGAACAGTATCTTAGTTATCAAAATATTCTAGTTCTATTATATGATATTACCTATGGTTACATAAATAGAAAAAAAAAATCTGAAATAAATATGCATTTCTAAGCAACATAAAATTTAACGTTAATATCTTTTTACTTAAGATCGCATACTTGATCTTAAACATATAAAAAGGAAATTCCTAGCCATTTAATAAGGGCTTAGTAATTAAATAAATACTGGGGAACGGATTATTATACACTGAAAGGTAGAGATGATGTTTCAAATAGGCTACTTGATTGTTTCTACATACATAACATTGGCGACAGTAGATAAAAGTTCAGTCAACTATAAACAACTGTGGCGATTGAAGGCTGCTTGACGTTCGGGACTTCGGGAGTGATCAATATCGGCGTCTCGTAATACTCTCAAAGAAGTCTTTACGTCAACGACGCGACGTATACAGCATTGTCGTGCGGGTTTTCGGTTTTACGGGCGCTGTTACTCTTGCTCTCTCGATCGTTGTTCATTTCTACTGTAGTCCCGTCGCTCTAATTTCCGGCAGCCAATCGCGTTGCAGGTCGGCTACATTTAAACGTGTGCGTCTTGTGATTCATTTCTTAAGGCTCGATAAATACTTAATATAATCGTCCGCCATTTTGGCTCTTTCGTTGGCGTTCGCAGAAAGCACACGAAAACGTTATTTGCCGCTCAATTACAGTGCGTTTGATTTATTATCATAGGAGCTACGACATGATAATGTTTAACGGTGTGGCAAATATATTCCTCGTATGGTAGCTCGGCAACGAAAGAACAAAAATGGAGAACGATACTACCTACCTAGACTTTATAGAGCCTTCACTTACTTAGACGTAAGCAAAGAGGAGGAGTCACGCCGGGAATAACAGCGTCGCGACTATAATTATTCTTTTTGGTAGTAGGAATATACTATGTAGAATTTCCACAGAATATTATTCCAAAACTCATTACTGCAAAGTGAAAGTATGCAAAGTATATTGTTTTTAAGGTATTGATATTTACTATCTCTTGCATAGATCTAATAGCAAAACATGCTGAATTTAGTTACGAAGGAATTTCTTTAATATAATGTTTTTACTGAAATATAGGCCTATTATCGATTTTTAAGTCAACAAATTTAGTTGTTTCTATTAGGGACCTATTGTCAATTATTGCGCTTGAAATTTGCGAGGTTAAATCTGGGTCGGATTTAAATAGGATTATGTTCAGTTCTACATTGTAATACAGCTTTCTGCTGAAATCATACAGACTGCGCGTCTCACTTCGTATGTCATGTACACAATTTTCTGAATGACGATGGCTTGGCTCAAAGGTCGTCAGATTTAACGCCGTTAGACTTTTTCTTGCAAGGATTTGTGAAGGATCAAATGTATAGAATACCGATGGCGCAGAATTCGCCGAGCGAATCGAAATGTCATCATTGATATGCTGAGAATAACCTGGTTAACAGTGGAATACAGGTCCGATATCTGCAGTGCTGCCAATGGTACTCATAATGATATCTCTTGAATATTAAATTGCAGCTTTGAAGATATCAGAAATTTTTAACATTTTAATTATACGTATTAAATTTCTTATTAGAGCTATTGTTATAGGCATTTTTATGGATAGCGATCTAAATAGGAACACTCAAGTAACACACATTTGCAAAAAAAATATTTTCTCAACTTCACTCCTTGTTCCATATGAAAGAATTTCTACCACTTAGTCTAAAAAAGAATCTTATTCAGACGCTTGTAATGCCCCATTTTGATTATTGCGATTCCTTGCTAACTAATGTAAGTTTACTCTTAGCTGAAAGACTACAACGTGTTCATAATGTGTGCATACGATTCATCTGCAATACTCGTAAGTTTGACCATATAACACCTTCCCTCCAGTTACTTTCATGGGTGCGTCTGAAGGAACGAAGAACAATACATTCACTGTCTCTTCTGTTTAGAATCATGCATACTTATACTCCGAATTATCTGTTATCGCGCTTTCAATTTCTTACAACTCTTCGAAACCGACATCAAGCACTTCTTTCTATCCCTCATCACTGAACGTCTTTATACTCATCTTCCTATACTGTAGAAATACCTCGCCTCTGGAATTCTTTACCTAATGACGTCAGGGACTGCCGGACTTTATTTCAATTCAAAATTAAATTGGAAAATTTTGTATTAGTTAATGTTTTTAGGTATTGCTAGAAGTATTGATTTGCGTTTTTTTTTTCTTTTTGTTTTTTAATCTAGATTAAAATTGCAGTTTCTTGTTTATGTTAGTTAATTAGTTAGGATACAATTGATTACGATACTTAATCACTCATTTAAAGTTTGTGTGACTGCAACCTGTGTATATTTTTGTGTGGCTTTACTTTGTTTATAGTGTTTTTTTCTCTCTCTCTTTATTTTTTGTGTAGCTTTATTTTGTATACAGCGAATTTTTTTCCTGTTTATTTCTATTATTGTATTTGTATTCCTGATGTTGTGGAAGAGAAAGCCTGATGGCCTTAACTACACCAGAATAAATAAATAAATAAATAAATAAGTAAATAAATAAATAAATATATAAGTAAATAAATAATAAATAATTGTTTAAAACTAATGCTACAGGGTTGTTCAATAAATTACCTCGAGAGTATCATTCCATTACGTTTAGGAAATTTTAATCATCAGGTCATAATTGCCTCCCAAATAATCCATTTCATAATATTCAAGAATTTTTTATGTTCATATTCATATTGATCTTGATATTGATTTTTAATTTGTTCATTTTACTAATTAATGTAGTAACTCGCTATATATTCTTTGACGTTTTTCGTTAAATCAAGATTCATTTATTGATAGATTTATTGCAGTGCAATGGGGAAAAAACAACTTAAAACATGTTAACTCGATTTCCTTACACTCTGTAAGGAAACAAGCCAGACTTTTCAAATTTATAGAACTTTCTCGCTTTGCTCATTTCAACCACTATCAGCAAATTAACACTTAAAATAACAGTTCCACTTCCATTAGGATGTAATTTAGATTTCAGTGCAGGTAGAGTTACGGAAGGTTCGGAGCAATGTTTCTCGGCTCCCAAAAGTTCACGGTAGTTAGAGAAAACTCTTTTCCGTCTAATTTTGTTCTGATCATGAAAAACAGTCCACCAAGGATAGGCTCATCTAATTAGAACACTCTGTTTTCTTTGCACGAAAGGACGATAGTGGATTAATTTTATATCATTTAGCGAAACCTATGAGATCAATATTACCGGTATCTAATTTGATGAAGCTACCATTTGTGAAATGAATTAAATTAAATTTATTGATAAATACAGTTTTGAAAACGTTTCAGCCCAAACTATTCATTTCGTCACCTTAATTACGTTGGAAGAGACGTTCGAGATTAATATAGCCTACCTATTCCAAAATATATGCATAATGACGGAATGAAACAACGTCTAGGTGTCCATTTTTTAGATTTTTGTTTTGGAAAAAAAAAAATACAAAAATATCGAAGAACAAGACACAGACATGGTATTCAAAATGCTGTCTTTGCATCCCAACATAACTTTGAAGTCTTCTCTACATTGAGCTGTGAATCCTCTTAGGCATTCCTGGATCATTAATAATTTCCTGAAAGATTCCTTCAATCTAACGCTGCA
Source organism: Periplaneta americana (assembly GCF_040183065.1). Classification (NCBI taxonomy): domain Eukaryota; kingdom Metazoa; phylum Arthropoda; class Insecta; order Blattodea; family Blattidae; genus Periplaneta; species Periplaneta americana. Next base: position 137,324,403 of record NC_091130.1, read on the forward strand.
TTTCATAAAGTGTGGCAATGCCATTAGGAGAGACAGGATTTCCATGCAAATGCAAATTTTTATATACGCTTGCTACAGTTCTCAAACTTTGTAAATACCCGTTTCATGGCTTAGAGATTGGAAATATGTATACTTTTCCCGTGAATATTTGCATGTTTTGTTCTTTTTAGTGGCAAATTCATGTATAATGCATATTTTTTAATTCTAAGTTTAATAATGCATATTTTGAGGTTTATGTTTCATATTACGTACATTTTTATAGTTTCATTGCATATTTTATATTAAATCGCATGATACTGCATTTTATAAATGTTGCCTCGTAGAGTTTGGTATTTCTGAGCTTACAATGTGAAATTCTAACGGTTTGCAGGGTTTCTACCTAAGGACTTTGAACCTTACCAGCTAATCCTCTCATTGTACTGTCACACTGGAATTCCACACTCCAGTTCTATACAAGTCTTACCCTAAGGCTAAAATTATTATTAGAAGGATGCCTCTTCTGCTCCCTCCCATACTTTGTAGTTTGGCGACAATAGCACTAACATGCTTCCCTAACATGTCTTTAATTTGGAAAGGTAGATAAGTAGAAGGTCTGTAGTAGGCTACATGTACAGGTGTTTCGTGAATTAGCTACTGTATTTGTGTTCTGTGTTGATCTGTGAAGCGTTGTAATGCTCCCAATTAAATGTTCGAGAAGAGCTCTTGTGGCACAGTGGATCAAAGGAAAAGAACATCTTAGAAATTTGGAAAGATTGTTAGTAGTACATTGTACCATTCGAAAGTAAAATGTAAGTTTCAATTTTGATAGTGCATATTTTCATTGTTTTTTTCCTTCATTGTGCATATTGGCCATTTAATAGCGCATGGATGAATGCATATTTTACGATTTGATAGTGCATGAAAATCCTGTCTCTAGTCATTAGTGTGAACCAGACTTTCTGCATAATCCCATACACAAAAATCTGAAGGATTAAGATCTGGTGATCTAGAAGGCCACGATACAGGTCCTCCTCTACCTATCCACCGTAGACCATAAACTGTAGTTGAATGCCGATTCACATCTCGATGAAAATGTGCCAGTGAACCAGTATGCATAAACCAGTGTTCTGGTATCGCTGTAGTGCTACACCATAAGCACCAAGGTCTGGAAGAACATTCTGCAGGAAGGGAAGGTATCGCTCTCAGTTTAAAAATTAACTGTCTTATGCTTAAGGGGTTAGGTACAGCTTACAGCAGTAAAATGTTTAGGAAATGTTCAACATCTTTTTCCTCAATTACTGTATCTTGTACCGTAGTGAAACTTGGTATCTGTAAAACAATGTACTTCTGCTATATGGAAAAAATATTTTTACGATTTAAAAAAATTATTTATATATATATTTTTTTCAAAATTCATAATGGTGGTAGTTCATAGTGCAGTGATGAAGCGTTTCCCTTATAACTCACAAACTTGTTAACTTTTTCATGTTATCTCTCTTTTATTTCATTGCTGAAACTCACATTTACAATATCATGCTCTTTCAACTACATTTCTTAATAAATAATATATTTTTTTTATTTTGTGTTAGAGAAAGTACTGATATTTGACCATTTTTTTAAAATGAGTATATTTTTATCAGACGAGCTATTAAAGATAGAGAAGTGATCTTGCATCATATTGTAGATATGAGATGCATAAGTACACACAAAAAATTTCATCACAGAATGTTGGATAGTTTTTGTCATCACTGCACAGTGAACTGAATTTTGAAAAAAAAAAAAAAAAAATTAAATAATACTTAAATCGTAAAAATATTTTTTTTTCATATAGCAGAAGGACAGTGTTTTACACATACTAATTTTCATTATTGTACAAGATATAGTAATGGAGGAAAAAAAATGTTGAATATTTATTTTCCAAAATTTTACTGTTGTAAGCTGTACCTAACCCCTTAATACAATTTCTGTGGTGTTGAAGCCAAACCTAAACATTCACTAATCTTATTTAATGGAACTTCCATTTGCAAAACATTTACAGCTTTCTTCGGGCCTACTGCTCTCATAGTAGTGTTTCTTAACAGAAAATGTGTACTGTCTCGAGAAAGATTCATCTGCGGATCAATTTTTTCGGGAATTTTATGCATGTAACAGTTCGTACTTTTCATCTTTAAATTATTGACCATCACTTTTGAATCATTTTTTTATATTAAAGCTATTTTTATTTAAAAACATGCCTGTAGACCTTTTTTTAAGATGCCACAGACAGTACAATTCGAGCGTTCAAGTTTTGTAATCATATACAAGAGCGACAGAACACAATGAAAAATTGAAACTCTACAGAAAGAAAACCGAACGAGTGTGTTTAGAAGAAACTGAACAGGATGATGGGGTTGAAAATACAATTACTTTGTGTGGTGGGAAGGAGTGGAACAAAGGAGATATTCTCTGAAGTACGAGATAATTCTACCTTATCGAAAACTGCGTTAAAATGAAAGGCTAGAAGGAGGGATAAAATTGGGAGATGGAAAGAACTCTGATAAGATATAGCATACTCTTTATTATGAAAAATGTATGAAAACCAGAAACGGCTATGAAATTCCTAGAACTCAGAATATGGATTACAACTCTTGGAAGAGGAGTATACGCGATCAGAATCAAAGTGACAACAAAACTGACAGTAGTGGTTTACCCGTAATATTTATAGAAAGGGAGTAAAAAAGGCTGTCTTTCACTGAGCAATCTTCTTGATTCGTTGTTAGGAAGTTTACATAGGATGAAGTGTTATAAATTCGCAGTTATGTGTGTTTCTTGCTAGTGTATAATACTACAAGTGCCACAGTGTCACAATTTAAATTATTTTTAAACGTCAATGATATACAGTACTTAGACTGGGAGTTATATGTATTACTGTGCTGATTGAAGGGGACCATAGAGTGTATTACAATAAATAGAGAAGCTTATTACTGATAATGCTAACGAAATGAGTCCAGGATCCAGCGCCGAAAGTTATCCAACATTTTCTCTTGTTGGATTGAGGGAAAATCCCGAAGAAACCTCAACCAGATAACTTGTACCCACCAGGATTCGAACCCGGACCCGCTACTTTCACAGTCAGCTGTGCTAACCGTTACTCCACAACGGCGAACTAGCGGATATTAAGCCGAAATATTACCAATCCAAGTCAATAAACATACTAATGTATCTCTACGCACGTGATAAACAGAAAAGATCAACTACACATTAATGTATCGATACATTAAGTTTCTTTTAATACAGCATATTGGTTAATTACATTGCATTGATTTGAATTGACATATATGCACAAACGTTAGTTATAATGAAATATTTACGGGACTATATTTTATAGCGTATATTGGCTTTGTTTTTCAAACAATTTCAAAACAGTCACTGACGTCATATTGTTTTGGTCTAGTACGGTTCTTGGCTGGATTAATCTTGCACAGGATAGGGACCGATGGCGGGCTTATGTGAGGGCGGCAATGAACCTTCGGGTTCCTTAAAGCCATTTGTAAGTAAGTAAGTTAAGTACGGTTCTTGACTTTGATAAACATTGGTCACTAAGGTAAAATACCGTAATAGTTTCAATTTATTAACGCTGAATAGTGCATTATGCAACGAGCCTATAATGATAGTAATTAAGATGCGAGGATGTTTATGAAACGAGCGCAAGCGAGTTTCATAATTTTCATACATGCGTCTTAATTACCATTATAGGCAAGTTTCATACGACATTTTATGCTCGACCATATTTCTAACTTGAAATTATTCATAAGTATTCATGTTATTCTTATGTGACTGGGGAGCGAACTGACCTTGTGCAATCTTGTAAATTGTGAGATGTGCGCAGACGCGAAAGTACTGATTTTTTCCGGGCAACGAATGTGGACGAGCTTGATAATATAATCTCGAGAGTAAGATAAACGTTAAACTTCATATAACCTTGAAATTGAATGCGACATTAAAAAACGAGATGACAAATTGAATTTATTTGAATATTATTTACAATTAACGCTAATTATTATAGTAACAGAACACAACCTTCTGCGACAGTATTGAATTTCCAGCCTGCGTGACGTTTTGCTAGTTGTATTTCGATTGCATATCCGAGAATAATCGAAAACCTGAACTTTAATGAATAGGTGTACTTTAATGACATGCATTAAAGGACTGCTACCAGGTGTATAATTACTACATTTCGGCATGGTCGAGCATAAAAGTTGTTTATAAACCAAATTCAACAAAAATCATTAGTGATATAAGTGTTAAAATTGTGTAAACAAGATGTATAAAGTATGATGTTATTTGCAATAATCCCTCTTTTCAATATTTGCTGTATTGTTTATTGACTCTCATTTCCTTGCAATGAATTACTAACACATTCTCAGCTGAGAGTATCACTTAGCAACAAGAAACAACTGAACAATAATAAAGCGTATTTAGGCATAATCAATATGGAAAATGACCCGTCGGAAAAATCAGTTTTGCTCTCTGATATATGGGAATATGTACACCTGAAAGCAAATTTACCTTTCCAGTGTAAACATGGAAATAGGAGAACAATGAAACGGTAAACAATACTTGACATAACTGAGATGTATACCGCTCTTTCGTAGAAATAATTTATGCCATGCATTAAACACGGGAAAGCATCCAGAAATAAATTCACACAAGGGGAATTATACCTGAAAGCATTCTAATGCTAGAAAAATACAAAACTGTTATACCCTTGTCCAGCATGTAGAATAATTGTAGTTATGATGACAGATATTAGTTTTACACACCATTAATATTTAATTTTGTACATGAAGAAACATTATTAAGAATCAGGCTTATTAGCTTAATGTATGGTTCACATCGTCAGCATGAAAGCAAAACTGTGTCCACCACTCTAAAATTTAGTTCATATAAGAGACCTCCTGAGGTGTGTTCTGAAATTTCATTATTAGTGAAAAGCATTTGATGAATAAAGCAAATAATTCCTATATGAATGTGAGAAATGCGTTCATATAGTTGTCGCCCACTACGATGTTATTTTATTTATTATGATAAACAATATTAGTACATTTAAACACATAATTCATCATCTTTATGTGCAATTTTTATACAGGATGATAACTAGTAAGTGAAAAACCCTATAGGGGTGGACATAGAACTAAAAAGAAATCAAGAAAGGTCATATAAATTTATAGTCAATATTGCTTTTTTATTTAATTTTAATTACATTATATTTTTAGTTCATAAATGTTTGCTTATTGTACATTTATTTTTACATGTTTTTTTTATAAAATTAATCTATAATTCTACAGATAGTGCTCCAAATAGCCACCATATGTTCTAATACAGGCTTCTAAGGGCAGCATCATGAACTCTATTACATTCTCCTATATTCCAGGTGTCTGTAGCATCTGCTGAAATCTTTCTTCAACACGTTGACGAAGAATTGCAATGTTGTCAATGCTGCCATCTAGTTGTTACATAAGGAGTCACGTCATAACGCCCATTTGATTTTTTTTTTATTAACAGGAACATGTATGGTACATAAGTGTCAGCCTTAAAAGGCTCTTACTTTAATAGAGATGGTTAACAAGCAGGAATATTTTATTTTTAATTGAGGTGACCGATCTTGACGGTAGTTGTTACTTTATACTCTTGTTGCCAGGGCTCTTATCAGAGGACTGGGGTGGTACAGCAAGTCCTTATGAAAGTTTTCTGTAAATTTCTGTATAATGTCGTAGAATGATTCTATTTCAAGCATGTCTTGTAATTGTTTATTGGTGGTTCTATAGTCTGCACCAGTGATAGTTAGGGATACTTTTCTCTGTATAGCATGAAGACGTCTGATAATTTTGAATTTTGCATTGCTCCAGATTTCGCAGCCATAGGTCATTTGAGATCTTATAACAGAAGTGTAAAGGATTTTTTTTTCAAGGGAAGTCTGATGTAAGGTGACTTCAACAATGGATATAGATGAATGAATCTGGCTAATTTTTTGTTACGAGCTGTTCCAACATGGTGATGAAATCGAAGTTGTTTATCAAGTGTGACGCCG